>NC_086318.1:114875311-115175311 GCF_036172605.1 Pelobates fuscus
GCAGCGCACCAGAGCACATCCTGTGAGCTTCCACAGTGATCAGGAAAGAAAATAAAACCGTTCATGCACTGCCTACCCCATCATGAGGGACAGGCAGACACGGAGGTTGCTTTAGTCAGTAGTACTTTACAGTGTCAGGAGGTGAAGAGAATAGTTAAAAATCTTTTCTTGCTCCATTCTGCCTTCTGAGAGTATCTGCAAAATCCTCCTTACTACTGTGATAAAGTAAACTTCCTTCATTGGATCAGCAATTTGACTAGTCTGGTAGGGATCACTGTTTATCTGATCAAAGATCATGTGAAACGTGTAAGGCTAAAACAAGCTTAGAAGTCTGGTGTTCAAACAGGATGCCAGGATTTGTGAACCTCAGCTAGCTCTATCCAACCATAGTGTCCCTTGGTAATAAAGGGTGCTTTCAAACAAAGAAAACGTTTAGATAGATAACAGACCAGCTGGATGTATGGGTAATTCTAAAAATACATTTAAAAGATATGCAATCAATACAATATACAGAGATGGTAATACAAGTGGCATACCTCCACACTCCTCAATTAAATTGGCTATGGTTTCAGCCTCATCATCAGCCATTTTTAATATGTTGCTTAGCCCGTCCAACACTACTTGTATGACTTGAGCATCTTTTACAGTAAGCAAGTTGCAGAATGGAGGGATTACATTTTGCTGGATAAGATATGCAACCTACAAGAAAGTGGATGGAGAGAAGTAGGGAGAGGGAGGGGAAACTTCAGGTTTACTTTTACATTAGTTAAATATGCTCTTTTAAACATTTTGCAGGAGAATTCAGCTTCAGAGACAAGTATTAGCAGTGACAAAGCAAGAAAACACTTACTAGCAAAGCATCCAGGTTTACTGCTGCAATAAACACTGGTGCGAATAAACAAAACCCCACAAAAACAAAGAATACTTACAGGAGCCCACCAGAGATCAGCATGAGTTACATTTCCGGGTGGCACCAGCCCCATTTTAATGATGGCACATGGAATAGCTGCTGCCTGGCACTTTAAGTCTCAACAGTGAATCATGTATTAGGTGAAATGAAATCCATACTGGGGTTCTGCAGACATTTAGCAGTCACTACAGCTTCAGTCAGAACCCCTGCATTATTTTCCCTTAAGCCATATCTTACCATGATGCATTCTCTCTAGATACACAGACATGTTGCTAAAATTGGATGCTTGAGAGCATGTTCACAGTGTGGCACAGCAAACTCCAAATTATGCCAGAGTTTGAGTGCTGGGCTTTTTATCTTGTTTGGATTTGCTTTTCTATTACATTACAGTGCTGCCAACAAACACATGTATCGTATTGAGGGTTAATTATTGCAGGGGTTTATTAGAATAACCCTCTTTGCCTTTAAACTGAAAGTTGCAAGATAAATTGTTAGGACTTTTGCTTTAATGTTGGTAGATTAGCTTACACTTTTAAGTGCTACTATAGGCATCTAAAAAGAACTTAATCGTAATGAAGCAGTTTGGGTATATAGATCACATCCCTGCGTACATAGAGCAGTGAGAATGCAGGGATATGATCTATATACCAAAACTGCTTCATTAAGTTAAAGTTCTTTTGGTGCCTATAGTGTCACTTTAATGATCATTGGCAGCAGTAGTAAAAACACGATTTTATTTAAATATCCAGAGATAGTTGGGAAATTGTTCAGGAAATGTTATTAGGGGTTTTGTTTTATGTATTTGGGCTGTAGCACATGAGCAATTGCTGCTGTCCAAAAGTAGTGGGAGTTTGAGCACAAGACTATTCCTGTGTGTTTCTCAAACTCTTTTCACTACCCCAACACATTATACTATTACCCTGATCTAAAAATATCATGTAATATAAAAGATACATAACTGTGAAACATTATTAGGTGAATATAATGCCATCTTGGGGTTCTGGAAACATTTACCACTGTCTCTGGACAGAACAGACTGACATTTCAAAAACGCTTCAAAATACATTAGATACAGGCAGTTGTTTCAATCCCGATTTAAATAACACACAAAAGTCAAATAATTTCACAAGTGGTGGATGAAGTTGCTATGATCAGTATATGTGCCATGTGGTGCCAGTACACCGTTTCAACGGAGAAGCTGATTTGGTGTATATTATAACTATTTGAGCATGATTATGCAAGGGAGCAACACTAATAAATGTGTTCAGTTCTATACATTCATAGTTAAGCAAAGTTTTAATTCAGCAGTATTCTATAACTGTGTACAAGTCAGTCTCCACACTTTAAACTAATAAATGTACAAAGTCAAAAAACACAATACGGACAAGTTACCCACTTGTTCTTTCCTTCCACTGATTGTTAGATTGCTTATAGCCCATGCTGCCTCTTTCTGTGTCCCAAAATCACCCTGGAAAACAAAACACGTTTGTTATAAAGCTATTCAACATTCCACTCTTGCACCCAAAAATGGCCATCCTATTTGTTTACCTTATCCAAAAGATGAATAATCATGGGTACAAGGTTAGCATCAATCACTGCCTGAACTTGCTGTTGGTTACCGGCAGTAATATTCGATAAAAACCACACAGCCTCCTGGGAGAGAAAGCAAAAGGGCATTTGTAAGTGTGCATGGTTTATGTTAGATGAGCATTTTATTCATGATCCATGCACTTTAGAAGTGAAAATACCTGTATGTTATGAGAGGACTACTTTAACCCCTTAAGGACCGGACTGTTTTTTGCGATGTTGTACATTTGCGACCAGGCATCTTTTTACACTTTTGTGGTGTTTGTGTTTAGCTGTAATTTTCCGCTCTCTCATTTACTGTTCCCATACAAATTATATATTGTTTTTTTCCAGGACAAAAGGGGCTTTCTTTACATACCATTATTTGTATAATCTCATGTAATTTAATTTTTAAAAAATGAAAAAATATGAAAAATTGAAAAAAATACATGTTTTTTGACTTTTATGTGAAAAATCTTTTACTCATCTACAAAAGCGAATGAAAAAAACTGCTAAATAGATTCAAAATGTTGTCCTGAATTTAAAAACACCCAGTGTTTACATGCTTTTTGCTCTTTTTTTGCATGTTATAGGGCTATAAGTACAAGTAGGATATTGCGGTTTCAAAACATAATTTTTTAAATGTATCAATAGTGACATTGTAACACTATTATCTGTCATAAATCGCTGAATAACACCCCACATGTACATATTTTTTTTAAAGTAGACAACCCAGTGTATTCAATATGGGGTATGTCCAGACTTTTTTAGTAGCCACTTAGTCGCAAACACTGGCCAAAGTTAGCGTTCATATTTGTTTGTGTGTGAAAAAAGTAAAAAACTAAATTGAACGCTAATTTTGCCCAGTGTTTGTGACTAAGTGGTTACTAAAAAAGACTGGACATACCCCATTTGCAATACCCTGGGTTGTCTTCTTTTGCAAATGGTATGCCATCATGGGGGTAATTCTCATTCCTGGGCTACCATACGCTCTCAAAGGCAACGTAACCAACCTGGCCATTTTCAATGTAAAAATATTTGTCCCATATATTTGACCCTGTAACTTTCAAAAACGCTATAAAACCTGTACATGGGGGGTACTGTTATACTCAGGAGACTTTGCTGAACACAAATAGTAGTGTTTCAAAACTGGAAAATGTATCACAACAATTATATCATCAGTAAAAGTGCTGTTTGTGTGTGAAAAATGCAAAAAAAGTCACTTTCACTGACAATATCATCGCTGTGATATGTTTTACTGTTTTGAAACACTAATATTTGTGTTCAGCAAAGTCTCCCGAGTAAAACGGTACCCCCCATGTACAGGTTTTAGGGTGTCGTAGAACGTTACAGGGTAAAATACAGTGATAGCAAATTAAATTCTCTGGACTTCGGCCTGGGTTGGCAGGCATGTCCCTTAAATTGCAATCAATAAAATAACTTAATTATGTAAAAATATTACATAAATACGCACGTAGAATTTAAATATATATGCATATTTATATATTTGAAGTCTACGTGTATATTTATATAATTATTTATGTAATTTTGTATATGGACATATGCATAGTTCGTATTCTTTTTATTTATTTATATATACATAGATATATATACAATTTCATTCTAAGTGTATTTTGATATAAATATATATATTAATATCAAAATACAGTTATATAATATATTATATATACACGTGTGTAATTTAATTACAAGTGTATTTTTATATTAATATATGTACATATTAATATAAAAATACACTTGGCATGACATTATATATATGATATATAGACGTATATTATATAGGTATAATATATATATATATATATATATATACACACACACACACACACACACACACATTTTTATTTATTAACTTTAACTTTATTTTTTTTTATGATTTTACAGCAGCAGGGAGACTGCCTGTCAGCACAGACAGTCCCCCTGCAGGCAGACACATGGACACCTATTGTGACCATGTGGTCGCCCTGTTGGGCGATCACATGGCCACAGAGGTCCTAATCCGCCATGGGGAGAGACTGTCTGGGCTGCAGGCAGTCCTCCCCACAACGGGAGCACCGCCGATCGCCGCCGGGGGAACGACGGCGATCGGGTAAGTACATCTTAAATTTAGGACGGTTCAGGACCGTCGTCGGTCGGCAATGGAAAAATGCCGATGACGGTCCTGAACCGTCCAGCGTCCTTAAGGGGATAAGGAATGCTAAAATATACAACTGGATGTAGTTTACTGTTCGACCTGTCGACTGCACCCGCTTTGGGGGGGGGGGGGGGGGGGAAGGGAGCCAGCGCATGATTGAGCAGCACGCAACGCAAGGCAGCTCTACATGAGCACGGCGATATTTCAGACTTTTCCATCCCAACATCCTAAATGAGTGCAGAAACACGCAGCAGAGTGCCCAAACACATGGGGAAGAACAAAAAAAAAAAAGCAGCGGGCTGACCCGCGATATCGGGACTTTCCGAATTTAACGATTATGTCTGAAATCCTCACCTTGTTAATTTTTTCCTTTGCATGTGTAAGCAAAGCAGGAAAGTGTTGGAGTGCCTCACAGTTTAGAACAACCTGTGTCTGTTCATCAGTTCCAGTGACTATGTTTCCTACAGCTCTTAGAGCAGCAGTCTGAAAGGCAGGCAACAAGACCATAAGAAAATGTACAAACATACATGAAAAGGAATAAAGACTCATTTAACCAGAGGTGTGTAACATCACAACATATGCAACTATAGAAACAGTATACACAATGACCTCCACACTCAAATATTCCAAAGTGCTTACAAAATATCATGGCCTATATAGATTTACAAAAAGGCAAATGGATTGATTTTTTTCAAATGAGAACCTCCAATCCTTTTAATATTAACAAAATAAATAAATTCATGGTGGAGATTTAGCTAACTGCATAGGTTTGAGAGGTGTGTGTGTAGATGGGGGGGCGGTAGAGGTGAATAAATAAAACCCCTTACCTGCACTTTCACTTCTAGATTGCTTAGAAGGGGCACCAGATTGGTCACTATTCCAGAATCTATTACCATCTGAATTTGTTCATTTCCGGCGTCTGTTAGATATGAAAGCGCCCATACTGTGTCCACCAATATCTACACACGAGAGAAATGTCAATAACCCAAGAAACAAAAAAATACTAAGTAGCCAAGTAAACCACATGCAGCTGAAAAAAGGTTTGTATACTTACATTTACATCTGTGTGGTGTATCAGGACGCATAGAGCAGGTAGTATCTGTGGAAAACACAAACATTGGTTTTGTTACTGTTAACTGATCAGACAATATATTTAGAAATAGTTCTTCGCATTGCCATTAATAAAGCTATTTTACAGAATTTGATTATTTATTAAAATCAATAAATCACATTAAAATGCAGCAAGTGGTTGTATATGTTCGAGCAACAAGATTTAATTGGCATGAATATTTACCACTCTAGGCAAGTCATAATCAGACAAAACATTTAAACTGAAAGCCAGTTGTACAAAACTGCTTCATTGGATCAGATCACAGACACATAATTCTGCACCTGTCAGAGATATTAGGGTGTGCTGGTTATTAGAGGGAACCAAGTTTAGGGCTCTAATCATCGGAAATGTTGCAGTAAAGCCCTTTATTGTTCAACATTCCTCAGATGCACTCCAATAACAGCAATGTGTATTCAGGGTCTCCTTGTAATAACCATAGGCCTCATTCCCCCCCCCACCCCTCTAAATACTAGAATAACTAGCACTTAAGTAAAAAAACAAAAACAAAAAAAAACAGACACATTCTCACTCCACCCCAAATCTCAAGATCATCATTTCCAAGGAACATTTTGGGCAATGTAGAGCTTATTGTTTGCAGAAAGACTTCTTTAAACAGACTTTGGCATTTACCTCCTGAATGGTCTCCATAGGTGGTGGAGGATCTTTATGGCGACACAGATTAACCATTACCCAGGTTACATTTCTCAGAAACGTTATTGGAATGGATGGATTGATAAAAGACAGCAGTGGCTTCACAACCCCAAGGCTGATCACGTAATCGCGGCATTGAGGTCCATCACCTGTTCAGTAAAGATCATGAGAACCATAATTAGCTCATTAAGACATGAAGCAGTGACCCATGCACATAGTAACACTTAATTTTAGTAATTTTGCAAAACGTTACAAACTGAAAGTGTGGCATGAAACGTTTATTATTATTAGCACAGGACTTTCAATTTTGAGCCATACCTAAAACTCACTTGTCACCGCACACCTTCTGCAATATGACGCTTAGTCATAAATTTACAAGAGACAAATTCCTAGCATGTGATGCGCTAATGCAAGCTTGCTACCATTACCATAATGTTGATGAACGTTAGAGCAAAAAAAAAATAAAAAAAAAAATAAATAAATAAATAAATAAAAGGTACAAGGGAAATAATTTTAGCTTTATATTTACAAGAATTGTAGCAAACACAAAGTATAGATAAGATTACAATCAAGTAGTGCATGACAAGTTAATGACAGTGGATTTTAGGGAGCAACTAAACTTCCCTTCATCCTCTGTTGAAGTAAGCGGTTGCTTTCAAACAGTGGGAACCCCTTTGCACACTCCCCAGAGGCTAACAGCTAGTGAACATTTTTGAGCCCTGATCAGTTTCTGCTTTGCAAATTAACAAGCATTAATTTTCAATTCTTCTCATTTCACCTTCGTTCTCCCACTTGTATGACGACCTATAATTATCAGTTATTCTGTGCAGGTTAGAGTGGAATATCTATATAGCCAAATGACAGAATGCAGATAATAGTCTTTGAAGTGTTTCACTGCAGATTTAAAGTTAAAAGTATTTCATGCCTCTCTACTGCAATTAAAGTTTCAGTTACAACAAGTTGCATTTACGTTTTAAACCATTATGCCTCTTTCAAACCATATATGGACATATGGAACGACACCTTAATACAGGCTGCTTAGCAAATGGATCATTCTTTAAGCATTGAACTGTATGGTAGGCAACTGAAGCAAATATGCTTGACAGAAAGCTACAACTACTTTAATTTTCTGTCCGGAAGTATTTTGTGTTCTGCCTAAGCTGAATGGATCTGTGGTAATCCATGAGCATGTATTTTACATAGGTCATATTTCAAACCACAAACAAGCAGAAAATCCAATGCTAATCTATAAACACCCTCATCCAAAGGACAGAATACATAAACCAACTGCATGTATGCATACATTGATCACATGACAGAATATAAATTGAAGTACTTACCAATGATATTTCCAAGTGCCCAAACTGCCTGCTCACACACATTTTGATGAGGAGAATGTAATAATCTTAGGAACAGTGGCACAGCATCTGAGGGTGGGATACAAACAGTACAACAACAGACATTACTTTTCTCCTGTGTAGTGTTGAAATAATATTTGCCCATGTTGGGCCCGGCAATTTAACCACTTTAGCTTGAAGATGTGTTTTATGTGTAAAGACTGTCATATTAAAACATGCATGCTCCCAGTTTTGTTTTTATTTCTGGCTGATTAGCACAAGTTACCTTTTGCTCTACAAGATAAACCGCTAATAGATAAGACAATATACATAGAACAAGTTAAATACAAGAGAACATAGTTATTTATTTTAAAGTCATTCTGGCAGAAGGAGTGCCTTTGATGCCAACTAATATAAAAACAAATCAGATATGTATGATGCATTTCCACTGCACAAGACTGGACCTTAATCAGAACTTACACTGGCCATTTATAAGAGATACTAACTGTAATCTGCACATGACCAGGACAATACAAAGACACGTACAAATTCCTAATTGATGTTTAAGGTTTATTTTATTTCTGTTCAATCAAAAGGAATTATGTGTTAAACTGTTTAAGACTTTTCTGGCCCCTGAGTTGATCTTAAGATAAGTATCTCTGCATTATCTACCTAATCTTGAAAAACAATGAAAGCCTATTATGTTATCAAATGAAAACATAATTATGAAGATTTATTTTCCATACTGGTTATGAAAATTTCCACTCTTCATATACATTTTTTTTTGTCAATCTTTCTTTTATTGAGGCATAAAATTTACGGGTACAGAATAGAAATGGGAGACAATAAAAAGTCATACAAGATGAGGTATCACAGTTCACTATATATTATCTCCGAAGATTGTCGGCCTCTTTTTTTTATTTAAGTAAAGTGTATTAAAAGCGTTGTTTAGCGTTAAGTGCCTGCGTGCTTAGTGTCGGGGAACGTCTTGTAGTAGGAGTTAAGGCACCTCAAAATGTGAGTGTTGAGCGTGGGACCTTAGCTAGATGAGCTCAAATAGGTGTGTGTCGTAGCTGGGTGTGGTTGACTAAGTTGCTAGCGGAGAGTGCAGCAGGTAATGTGCGGTGTGTTTCAAGCTGTGTTACGCACTCTGGGTGTAATGGGGGGGTGACAGTGGCTTAATACATATTATTCAAAGGCTTACGGAGCCAAAAAAGATAACAAAGAAAATATAAAAAACACAACAATGTATGGTGAAAGAAAAGAGAGAATAAAAACATAAACCAACAGCAACAGCATTGGGAATTACACACGTGGAACGGGTCAGGTATGTCTCTTGTTATGTGCAACAGGTAGAGGGTGTGTGGGCCCAGCTTTGCTGCTGCTTCAAATTGGTAGGGCTGTGGTTTTCTGAGCCTCTCTTCTCGGCACGAAAGGGGTAATCTCCGCTACAGTCCATGTTGGACGGTTCTGTTGCTGTGATGTTAACGATGGAAAGCTGAGTGCCTGCAGAAAGGCTGGTATATCAGATGCTTGGGATAGCTTGTATGTTGCGCCCTCCTTCTCTGCCTGTAGTCGGTGAGGGCCCCATTTGTAGGGGATAGCTTGGTCTCGGAGTAGCTGGGTGACCGGGCGGAAGGACTTCCTCCACATCATGGTGTGCCTGGAGAAGTCTTTATAGAATACCCCTTCAAACTCCACCGTGGGGGAGCCCCTTATAGCCCCCATTATCTTGCCCCTATCAGAGTCCCGTATGAATTTAATCAGTACGTCACCGGCTCCTTCGTGTGGTGTTGAGGCCGCCCTGGTGAGTCTGAAACAGGAATCTATTGTGATCGACTTTGCTTGTCGTGGTGTAAGCAATAAGCTGTCGGCAAAAGTGCGGCAATTCCGTGCTGGTGAGTGTCTCTGGCACTCCACGGACCCGCAGGTTTCTCGCTTTGTACCGGTCCTCCATTCCAGCCAGTTGGGCTTGTTGGTCCGCATACTGCTTGCGGAGTAAGCTCAGCGCCGCGTCCGTGGCACTTTGCGCTAGCTTAGTGTCCCCCAGGCCCACCTCCACGTTTGCCACTTTATTAGTGAGTGTGGCTACTTCTGCCCTTACCAGCGCCATGTCCGCTTGGAACATGGCCTGAATGTCCTTCACCAAAGCTTTGATATCAGCCTTGGTGGCTGGAGCAGCGTCCCCCATGTCCACAGGTCTCTGTGGCAGTTGTGGCGCGCGGGTCAGCGGTGCAGGCTCTGCAAAGTAGCTATCCTCGTCCGAGGATTGTGAGGCATAAATCTCGGGCGCCATCTTGGAATCTGCAGGCCGCGACGCAGCTCGGAGAAAAGCCCCTATATCTCCGGAACCCGTGCTCGGATCCGCTCTCTGCTTCTTGCTCTTCTTCCCCATATTGTCGGTAAGCTGTGAGCCGGTTTAGAGGTCCGGTGGGTGCGGGGATTTTGGCTCCGGGCGGGTTAATAGAGTGTGCCGCACGGAGCTGTCTAAGAATGCGGCCAGTTAGCTCGGGTGCTGGCTCCGCCCCCCCTTCATATACATTTTAATTTAAGTTCATATGTTATATGTTTTGTATCTTAAGATTTACAGTACATGATCTTACCCCAAATCTACTGGTTTTATTTTTAATCTTGGCTTCTAAATCAAATCTTGTGTGACTAGATTTTACCACCACCCATTGATAACCATGAATTTCTTCATTGAAAGACTGTGTGCAATTAGTATGCCAAAACTCTATAGACAGACAATGTGTACATACTTGACTGAACCACAGCTTGCGTTTGTTCAGATGTCCCAGATGCAATGTTTGTCAGGGCCCATGCAGCCTCAAACTGAAGAGATGGACTAGAGAGATGGGAGAAAAATATATTTAACTTCCTGTTCGATTGTAAACATACAAGAGGAGAAGCCTCTAAACCTCTTTATCTGTATGTAATTATGTTTGCTACAAATCTGGTCTTTAACCCCGCTATACTTTACAGAGCTATTCTGTTGCGCTCTATAAAAAATAATTGATAATTTGTACAATTATGGTTGACAGATAAGAGTAAAAACTTAACTTACTTGTCATCTCTTTCTAGACAGTGAACCAAGATCGGCAGAATTCCAGATTTGATCAGATCATCAATTGGAGGATTGCGATCACTGGACAAAAGCTTTCTATGTAAGAAAGAAAGGAGAAAAGTAAAGAAGTTAGCATTCACTGTTAATTTTCAACAAGAAACCAAGTATTCAGCCTAAAAAGCAAGGCTGCATTAACAGTGCTGTTTTATCGCCCTTCAATGCATAAAAACAAAAAAAAACAAAAAACACACAATGTGCCCTGGTTGCAAAAAGTGTTTTAGTAACCTTGCTTTAGATTAATAAGAAACCTTCACATTAAGTCTAAAATATTTTGTAACATTTTAGAACATAATAAAGCACCCTGGTACTACAGAGTTATTCACATTTAATAAATCCTAGTACCAAACTAACCACAAATTTTTTTTTATAATAAAAATAAAATATATATGCTAAATTGATCTCATAGAAAAGGAGGCTAGCCATTTATACGGGCCATATAATTCACAAGACATAAAAACAATTTATTTCCTATTAATACAAGGATACTTTTTGTGGGCAAACAAATGCTAGAGTGGTTTAATATACATAATATGACTTAAAACCCAATGCTACTAGCCAGATATTAGAATTTACTTGCAACTACAAACCTCCCTCCCTCCCCCCCCCCCCCCAGGGTAAGTTTCTATTCGCCAGGCCATGGAAATTTTGACCCCCCGTTTAGACTGAGGAATATTATTTTACAGACTTGTAAAGAGTTTGTGTATAGAAAATTGTTTACCTTGCTGCCTGCACAGCACTCAGCTGAATACCTTGGTGATCACTAGATGCATTCTGAAAAAGACCATTAAGGCATTAATATATATATATAACAAGTTCTATTTTACTTTGGGGGAAAGGGTTAAAATGGTCTGATAGTAATACAGTACCTGTACTATTGCTTCCAGTGAAGTATTTTGCTGAAATTGAAGATGAAAATAATTAAAAAAAAAAATACCCTAACCTATGTAAATATTACAATATGCATATGTAGGCACGCAGGTTAACACAATAATCACCCAGACCATTTCATCTTAATGAAGTGGTCCTTTAGTTTTTACACTACAATGTTAAACAGCAGGTTTTATTTGGTTTAGGTTTTTTTTTTTATTTTTTTTTAAACTGCAATATTAGGATTGCAGGGTTAAATCCATGCCTAGTCGTGGTCTTCCCAAGAGACTAGAGCCGCTTCTTCCCCCAGATTGAGTAAAATTCTGTCCTGAAATTAAATGCTGTCGATAACTGCATTTAACTGGAGAAGCGTGACATTTGGCTGTACATGTATATCTCCAATTCAATAAAAAGCAATTGTTTGGAGGAAATCAAAAAGAGACATTAACAGGCACGCGCATGTCTAAAGGTGGAGGAGGCAGCTGCAAAAGAAAAGTCCCAGGGCTGGAAGCAAATTTAGTAATATCAATGAACCTTTCATTTTTAAACACAAAGTTGCTGGACGGAGAGAAGCCCATTACCCCCAAATTACAATTGCTATTTTTGGAACTATAAGTTCCCTTCAAATAGGGGAGGAAAAAAATAAATAAATTATACCATCTCGAAGCTAGTGGTATCAGAAGCTGTACATATTGGCCTGGTCAGTTAAACAACTATTAAAAGCATACTAGGCTTCAGATATACAGGACAACATTACACCAATAGCACTGACCACCATGTGTTTTTATTTGTGTTTTAATAACAATATAAACGTTACCACTCTGAAATCTGCATCAGCATCAGAATCTTCACAGATATCCTCATGGGGAACATTTCTTCTTTTTAACAAATGCTCATCTCTTTTACTCTGCAAAATATAAAAAAAATATTTAAATACAGGTTACTAGAATCTCAATTTTTTTCAACAGTCTATAAATAAATATACACAGCATTAGGAGTGAGTACACTAAAAGTTTAAAGGTCACATTTATTTCCATTGTATAACGTAGTATTTTAAAGTGAGCTTAACTATACACTTTATGTTCCAGGTGATGCATTCTATACCAGTTTTCTGTTACTACATTCTCATACAACCTTCTGGAGTTACTAGCCTGCCTCGGAACAATGTTCAAATAATCAAGGTAAACGTAGAGCCTATTCATCCTCTTAACCATAGATCTTATGACAGATATTGATGCTTCCCTTTGACAGACCTCTTTAAAATGCAATTTTATTCTTTTCTGCCTTTTCCACTTGTCCAAAGCCAAATCTAGCATGGGTTGATGCATTTGTTAGGTTTTGATTTTTGTTTTAACATCCAATGTTATAATACACATTGAATACCATAAATATAAAGAAACTCCAGAGAAGCCTCATTAAATTATCATTAAATATTTAGATCACTCAGACTGCAAACTAAGAGGAACTATTATTAAAAGCAAAAGTTGTAACTCCTCTTCTACCTGAAATACATTCCACTTTCATAATGACCATAAGGAGAATAGTGAGCGAAAAAAAAATAAAAGCCAATCCCAAATTAATGATTGTAGATATTAGTGTAGCATGTTATTGCAATATTCCCAATGGTAGTCTGTACAGGTTTATTGTGCATTTACAAATCGACAATATATCAAATTGAAGATACCTTTCTTAGTTCTACCACAACTTCATTTCGCTGCCTTCTCATACTCTGCAAGGGAAAAAAAAAAAGTTAGACTTGTAAAATTTAAACAGTTATATTCCGTGAAAAAAAAAAAACCCATCTGATACCCGTTTGCATTAGCGGAATCAAAAACACAGTAAATCAAAGTTTTTCTCACACAAAGTAACAGACACACAAGTAGTTTTATAATTCAACATTTTATTAGCATGAGGTGCGCAACCTTTCCTTGTCCATATTTAATGTTACACTCCTCTGCCCTGGTGGTTGTACATGTGCTTGTTCCCTACAAGGTTTATTATTTAGGTAACATTACTCAATAGGAGCATTATTTTGCATTCATACAGGTAAAACATGCTGTGAGATTCTCTTATAGTTAAACTGTGTACAAACTGATAAAAATAAAAAAGGGACACTATAGTCACCAGAACAACTACAGCTTATTGAATTTGTTCTGGTGAGTAGAATCATTCCCTTCAGGCTTTTTGCTGTAAACACTGTCTTTTCAGAGAAAATGCAGTGTTTACATTACAGCCTAGTGATAACTTCATTGGCCACTCCTTAGATGGCTGCTAGAGATCCTACCTGGGTCATGGCTGCCTAAAATGCATCCAAACATTCAGTGCCTCCTCCCTCTGCATGCAGACACTGAACTTTCCTCAGAGATTCATTAATTCAATTCAGCTCTATGAGGAGATGCTGATTGACCAGGGCTGTGTTTGAATCATGCTGGCTCTGCCCCTGATCTGCCTCTTTGTCAGTCTCAACCAGTCCTATGGAGAAGCATTGTGAGTGGATCAGGCTACCACTTATGATATCAGCAGGCAGGTCTAAAGGAAACAGGGGCAAAATAAGCAGCTGCAGACTTGAATACAAGTAAGAAGTTACTATATTTAGAGAGGCATGAGGGGACATGGGTGGCTAGATGGTGGTTTTAACCCTATAGGGTCAGGAATGCATGTTTGTTTTCCTGACCCTAAAGTGCTCCTTTAATAGATACCCTGCCTCCATCTTTCAGTTTATCCAACAGGTACATGATTACCAATGGAATGTTACATATTTAACCTATTGGTTTTTTCTCTTTCATTCAGGAAACTCATCAACATTTGAATAAAGATTCAATATGATCAATACAATGTTCTTAAGTATTTCTCTAGCTCCACACAATTTATGAACATGACTTCATATAGCATCTCTCTTCTATTGTCTATTTTAGAACTGTGGGCCTCTAATGCTTCGCTATGCAGCATTATCTAATTTCAAAGTCTTTCTAAAATTATACTGGACAGTCAATCCTGTCACTGCATCTGCTTGCTTTTATAGGGCACCGTGTACTTGGGGAAGTTGAATTTATCAAGTAGCATTTCACGAAATACAAAAATTTTGTTACTGAAGATGCTAACCTTCCTTATCAAGGTTATATTGTGATCTTTATCACATACTGGAAGTTAAAAAGTTAATACAAACCTGTATTCTTACCGCTTTAGTGCCGGTGTCCCTAGTAAAATACAAATTTCCTGCATGTTGGCTATAAAACCAAAATAAAAAGTATATACGCTTCCCTTTTTCTCTGTGCTCCTTACCTCTCTGCCTCCAGCAACGTCATGGAGGAAGCATGGTCTCCCCGTCACTGGTCCAATTCAATGCCCCTCAAAGGACCGACCACACACACACACACACACACACACAAACTTGCCCACAGGAAAGCATTCAATGCTTTCCTATGGGAGTTTCTGCATCATGTGATTGAGTTTTACAAAGTGTAAAAGCCACTAGAGGTGGATTACAGCATGCAATGTAAACATTGCAGTTTCTATAGAACTACAATATTTTACATTACAGGTTTAAAGCTTAAGAACCAGATGCCATGGATCACTTCATTAAGATTAGAGGTTGTTAAATTATCCAAATGTGTACTACATATACTTATAACTGCCAATACTAGCAGTATGAGGCAAATTTGATGCTCAGCAGATTGTTTTAACTCTGCACATTTCATAAAAGGCTTTATTGGCAGTCATAAGACGATCTTATTAATTGGAGCTATGACAGCTTTGTTTAACATACAATGAAGAAGGTATGTTCCATAACCAGGCCATTATTCAGTTTGTTAATGTGATAGTGGGACCAAATCACAGAGTTGCCAAAAGGCTGAGCTAAATATCCCAAGTTGCCAGGGAAATGCTCACTGCAAATGCATCGGTGGATCTTTAAGGTAATGTGAAAAGGATAGAAAAAAAACAAAACCCACGTCCGTGCTTCTGCATTGTTTGCAACCTTTTTATCTCAAGAAGCCTTACCAGCTTGAATGCTTGGGCATCTACAAATAAATGATGTAGTGCATATGCGAAAGGCATTTTCATACATGCGGTACTACAGTTAACTAATTTACATGCCACTTTTCAAAACGTGCAGTATTATATAAAAATTGGAATGTTTATAAAAACAAACCCCAAAAAACTTGTTACACCCTCCTGGCTGTTAAACTCGTCTGAGCTAAATTCAAGAGGCAACAATTGCTCGGAGCACCTGTTTTGCCAAGACTTAATACATTGTGTAGTTTGTAAATGGACAGCCACAGAAAGTCTGGCCTGGGTAAGAAGTGAAAGGCGTGCAAAGGCTTCAGACAAGAGACTTGCAACTTTTGCAAGTTTTTTTTTTTTAAATATATCCCAAATCTAAAAAAAATGCAGAATTAAATGCATGTTTGTTTTTATTGGGGGTGTATCTAGGCAGTAGTTTTGCCATGCATGATCAATAGCCCCCCAGTGCTTTCCTTTGGGAAAGCACTGGATTGGTCAAGATCATCAAGTTTGATGATCTCAGCCATGGAGGAGCATGAAAGGAAAAAAAAAGAAAAAAAAGCAAGTAAAAAAACACCTTTTCCAAGCGATGCAAGGTAGGCTTGTGGCCAAAATAGATAGGAACACAAACATGTATTCCGGACACTCTAGTGTTCCTTTAAGCTATATGGTCCAAAAAAGGAACAGCATCCAGATATCAAAACCACTACATCAAGATGTAGTTTTGGTGCTTAGTGGCCCTTTGATGAGACTGTCAGTTTCATTTAGGCTTTCCACAAACTACTGCTGAGCAGAGATATATAGGATATGTTCAAGGGGCACCACAGGCACTGTAACTGCATCATCTCAATGACATGCTTCTAGTGCATGCAGCCCCTGGTGCTTCCAGTGTTAAACGGTTTTAAAAGTTTTAATGCTAAATGAGAGTATCCAGCAACCCATTCCCTCTGTGTTGCTCGGGATTATAAGGTAGCATTAGCCAGAGCAGCAAGAGGAGGCCAAAAGAGTTGGTGACCACTTCCATCACATTGCTGGTATAAATGATGTCTAGAAGGAAGTGTGTAGTCTCTGCCTTAGCTATACCTCCAATGGGGTCAGGGATATGGAAAGCTAGGGATCTTAAGTCCCTGTTTTAAAATAAATGAAGTTTTAAAACTGAATGGAGTGGGGTAGTGCCAGATGACCCCACACACTATAAACAATTCAATAAGATAAAAATGTTATAGTGCCTACAGTGTCACTTTAATCTCCCTCATTGAATAGAATGGTTCTATAGTGGGTTGGAATTGGTTTAAAGCTTTTCTGCTAATCCTTGCTGTTTGTACTGGGTATCTACTGAAATACCTGATCAGTCCTTATATAGTATACATATCAAATATTACAGAAGCCATACAGAAACAAACGTCTCTAGGACTAAGCATTTTTGTTTCTTGCGACTTAGTCATAAAATGGAAGGCTTCATAGAAATCTAACAAAAATATACATTAGGCACCTCCAATATATTACTATTTGCCAGCATCACTACTCCCCTTGCATTTTCAAACTGATTGGACACACACTGTTCTAGTCTGTAGCCAATGTGCCTTGAACAGAACAATACTACATGAAAATCTGTAAATTGTGTTCAATTCACATCTTACTCAGGATATTATTCTCCCCCCGCCCCCCTTAACAACACTTTCCTTCCATAGAACCATACGTGTACATTTGTAACTCATCGTCCCCTTCTGAATACCACTTAATAGGATCCCCTCAGTATTCACCAATCTTTTTTTATGGATACCCTAAGCATTAAACAACTTTAAAGGGATACTGTTGGCCAAATACAAAAGAAAAACACTTTAGTAGACATATCCTCAACCAAAATATGCATGCATTTAATTATATATTTTTCATTGAGGGTATATCTAAAAATCTCTTGCAAAAGTTGCATCTCTCATGTCTGAAGCCTTGGCAAGCCCTCCCCTTCTAAACCAGCCCAGACTTTCTGTGGCTGTCCAATCACAGACTTCCCAATTCAGCTCAATGAGAAGTATCTGCAAGGCAGGCCCTTTGGGCAATTGTTGCCTCTTGAGTTTTCCTCGACAGAGCTAAATAAACCAGAAAGTAACAGGATTGGTTGTCTGACAGCCAGGTGGGTGTAATAATGTTAAAGTGACACTATAGTCACCAGAAAAACTACAGCTTATTAAGTGTTCTTGCGTAGCAAGACCACTTAATGTTATCTCACATATATTGTTCTTGTTATAGCCAAATTTACCACCCTAACTTCTCTCACAGTTTTTACACTACATAGACCGTAATATACCGAAACGTGGGGATTGTTCCCGATTGGTGTGCTAATACTTTGTGGAACGTTAGGAATAAATGGCGAAATGTTCAAAACTAGAGTGGGAGCTGACAAAAGCTGAAAAATCAGGACTCTCACAATATAAAGCTCTTCACTGTAGGATTTATATAGTTTTTAAAATACGACCGTTTGAAGAATGAAAAGTAATCAGGAGAGGCAAAATACGCTGACCTGTGCCAGGCTGGAGAAGCAAGGAAAATGAAATGATGTCAGACAGTGTGAGCTGAAAAATCAGGACATGATTTATAAACTGCCACCACTCCCTCATTTTCAAGCCCACCTACACAAATCTTATATCAAAATGTTCAAGCTATCCCTGCTGCCACTAAACATGTCCACGGCTAAGCCATAGTCCTGATAGTTTTCACAATATGACCATTTGTTGGCAACTCACGCCGTCCATTGACATTCATTGAAACTCCACTCTAGCTACCTAAAATTTAAAGGGCAATATCTAAACTGCGACTGTGCCTTCACTTTTAATATTTCAAAGACAAACTATGCATCAAAATGTAGGTCTGGGTCTTGTGATTCTCACAATATAAAGCTCTTCGCTGTAGGATGTACAGGTTTTAAAATACAACCGTTTGAAGATGGCAACCGCCAGTGAAGTGAGCAATTTGGAGCAGTTTGTTTTTAACCGCTCTTCTCTGCCCTATTTGAAATTTATAAGTTCCTGTTGGCAGTTGGTGGAATGTTCGAGGGATTTGAAAGCTCTTTTCTGCCCTTGCTGTAGAGTGAGTGAGCCACACTCCAGCCACACAACAGCCACTCCAGCCACACAACAGCCACTCCAGCCACACAACAGCCACACAACAGTTACTCCAGCCACACAACAGCCACTCCAGCCACACAACAGCCACTCCAGCCACACAACAGCCACTCCAGCCACACAACAGCCACTCCAGCCACACAACAGCCACTCCAGCCACACAACAGCCACTCCAGCCACACAACAGCCACTCCAGCCACACAACAGCCACTCCAGCCACACAACAGCCACTCCAGCCACTCCAGCCACACAACAGCCACTCCAGCCACACAACAGCCACTCCAGCCACACAACAGCCACTCCAGCCACTCCAGCCACACAACAGCCACTCCAGCCACACAACAGCCACTCCAGCCACACAACAGCCACTCCAGCCACACAACAGCCACTCCAGCCACACAACAGCCACTCCAGCCACACAACAGCCACTCCAGCCACACAACAGCCACTCCAGCCACACAACAGCCACTCCAGCCACACAACAGCCACTCCAGCCACACAACAGCCACTCCAGCCACACAACAGCCACTCCAGCCACACAACAGCCACTCCAGCCACACAACAGCCACTCCAGCCACACAACAGCCACTCCAGCCACACAACAGCCACTCCAGCCACACAACAGCCACTCCAGCCACACAACAGCCACACAACAGCCACTCCAGCCACACAACAGCCACTCCAGCCACACAACAGCCACTCCAGCCACACAACAGCCACTCCAGCCACACAACAGCCACTCAACAGCCACTCCAGCCACACAACAGCCACTCCAGCCACACAACAGCCACTCCAGCCACACAACAGCCACTCCAGCCACACAACAGCCACTCCAGCCACACAACAGCCACTCCAGCCACACAACAGCCACTCCAGCCACACAACAGTTACTCCAGCCACACAACAGTTACTCCAGCCACACAACAGTTACTCCAGCCACACAACAGTTACTCCAGCCACACAACAGTTACTCCAGCCACACAACAGTTACTCCAGCCACACAACAGTTACTCCAACCACACAACAGTTACTCCAACCACACAACAGTTACTCCAACCACACAACAGTTACTCCAACCACACAACAGTTACTCCAACCACACAACAGTCACTCCAACCACACAACAGTCACTCCAACCACACAACAGTCACTCCAACCACACAACAGTCACTCCAACCACACAACAGTCACTCCAACCACACAACAGTCACTCCAACCACACAACAGTCACTCCAACCACACAACAGTCACTCCAACCACACAACAGTCACTCCAGCCACACAACAGTCACTCCAGCCACACAACAGTCACTCCAGCCACACAACAGTCACTCCAGCCACACAACAGTCACTCCAGCCACACAACAGTCACTCCAGCCACACAACAGTCACTCCAGCCACACAACAGTCACTCCAGCCACACAACAGTCACTCCAGCCACACAACAGTCACTCCAGCCACACAACAGTCACTCCAGCCACACAACAGTCACTCCAGCCACACAACAGTCACTCCAGCCACACAACAGTCACTCCAGCCACTCCAACCACACAACAGTCACTCCAGCCACTCCAGCCACTCCAACCACACAACAGTCACTCCAGCCACTCCAACCACACAACAGTCACTCCAACCACACAACAGTCACTCCAGCCACTCCAACCACACAACAGTCACTCCAGCCACTCCAACCACACAACAGTCACTCCAGCCACTCCAACCACACAACAGTCACTCCAGCCACTCCAACCACACAACAGTCACTCCAGCCACTCCAACCACACAACAGTCACTCCAGCCACTCCAACCACACAACAGTCACTCCAGCCACTCCAACCACACAACAGTCACTCCAGCCACTCCAACCACACAACAGTCACTCCAGCCACTCCAACCACACAACAGTCACTCCAGCCACTCCAACCACACAACAGTCACTCCAGCCACTCCAACCACACAACAGTCACTCCAGCCACACAACAGTCACTCCAGCCACTCCAACCACACAACAGTCACTCCAGCCACTCCAACCACACAACAGTCACTCCAGCCACTCCAACCACAACAGTCACTCCAGCCACTCCAACCACACAACAGTCACTCCAACCACACAACAGTCACTCCAACCACACAACAGTCACTCCAGCCACACAACAGTCACTCCAGCCACACAACAGTCACTCCAGCCACACAACAGTCACTCCAGCCACACAACAGTCACTCCAGCCACACAACAGTCACTCCAGCCACACAACAGTCACTCCAGCCACACAACAGTCACTCCAGCCACACAACAGTCACTCCAGCCACACAACAGTCACTCCAGCCACACAACAGTCACTCCAGCCACACAACAGTCACTCCAGCCACACAACAGTCACTCCAGCCACACAACAGTCACTCCAGCCACACAACAGTCACTCCAGCCACACAACAGTCACTCCAGCCACACAACAGTCACTCCAGCCACACAACAGTCACTCCAGCCACACAACAGTTACTCCAGCCACTCCAACCAGTTTCCCCAGAAATTGTAGCTTTTCTAGTTGTATTTGTTCTGGTGAGTATAATCAGTCCCTTAAAAGAAAATGCAGCCTAGTGATAACTCAACTGGCCACTCCTTAGATGGCTGCTAGAGGTGCTTCCTGGGACAGTGCTGCCATTTAATGTATCCTCCCTCTGCATGGAGACACTGAACTTTCCCCACAGAGATGCACAGATTCAATTCTTCTCTATGAGAAGATGCCGATTGGCCAGGGCTGTGTGTGACTTGTGCTGGCTCTGCCCCTGATCTGCCTCCTTGACCGTCTTAGGCAAACAAGGAGATCAGGGGCAAAGCCAGCAGCAGCAGACTGGAGTAAAGGTAAGATTTTACTATATTTAGGGAGGCAGATAGTGATTGCTATACCATAAGGTCAGGAATGCATGTTTGTGCTTCTGACCCTATAGTGGTTCCTTTAATTTAAAAAAAAAAAAGTGCCAGTTTCTATTGAAATTTATACTTCTTTTGTAAACAAAAAGAGGAAAGGAGGACTTTTAAACAATGCACTTCACCAAGCTAAAGTGTTAAGTGTGGGGAGTGTCCCTTTAATGACTGCAATCCTCACACAGCCAAAAAATAAAATAAGAGGAATTATAGTTAAATAGCTATTACAGCACAGAGTGTTTACTTTAGAAGTTATCTCCAGATGTAAACTAAACGTCAATAAACAAACAGGCTACTAACAGACCAGGAGATTAATTTTAAATAAAGGACAAACAAATCAGATCTCTTTACAGTTAGTGTGTATGGAGGCTGCGGAGGTGTGGCTACAGCTGCATCAACATGATTTAATGGACAACTCACCTCAAAACTATTAATATATAATTCCTTCTTCAAATTTTGAAAGGATTTTTTTTTTAATGAAGTATATGACAGGATGAGTCAGCCATGTCCTTGCACCTCAGGACGGACTAAGTTTGAAAAACGGCAGTTAGTCTTCGTGATCTTCCCTGCACAGCGAGCATGGAAAACCATAGAGACTGTCATGGTGTACAGAGACCATAGAGACTAATAGTGTATGTATATGGCTTAAACATCCTGTCATATGAAAGACAGGGAAGAGTTTCATTTATTTGTTTTACATACATATACACATATACATATACACATATACACATACACATACACACACACATACACACACACACACACACACACACACACACACACACACATATATATACACATATATATATACACATACATATATATATATACACATATATATATATATATATATACACACATACACATATATATACACATATATACATATACATATATATATATATATATACACACACATACACATATATATACACATATATACATATACATATATATATATATATATACATATATATATATATATATACATATATATATATATATATACATACATATATACATATATACATATATATACATATATACATATACATATATATATATACATACATACATACATACATACACACACATACATATATATATACACATATACACATATATACACATATATACACACACACACATATTTTCCTTACAAAGATTAAAAAAAAAAGGGGGGGGGGGAGATTATTATTATATTAAATAATCCTGAGATGACAGCTGTCCTTTAACTTCTAGATGGCAAAGAATTGAGCAGTGAGACTGCAGGGGCAAGATTTATACACAAAAACTGCTTCATTAAGCTAAAGTTGTGTTGGTGACTATAGTGTCCCTTTAAAATTCAATTTACACAGTACGAGAAAAACTTCTACAATAAGTTAAGATGTGATTGAAAATGAAACCATTTTTATCACGCAGATTGTGCGTGTCACAGCGAGGTGAGGTGTGGCTATGGCTTCATGGACAGAAACAAAAGGTGATTTAATTGCCAAATGGTGAAGAAGTCAGCAGTGAGACTGTATACCAAAACGTCTTCCTTATTAATGTTGTTTTAATACCTATAGAATCTCTTTAACCCCTTAAATCCGGAGGGCGTACTATTACGCCCTGCAGGAGCCGGCTCTATATGCCGGCGGGCGTAATAGTACGCCCTCGCTATAATGGCCGCCCATGTGGCCGATGCTAATCGCCCGCTGCAGATCGTATGTCCAGTCTTTTTTAGTAGCCACTTAGTCACAAACACTGGCCAAAATTGGCGTTCAAATTAGTTCTTTGCATTTTTCACACAAACAAATATTAAAGGACCACTCTAGGCACCCAGACGACTTCAGCTCAATGAAGTGGTCTGGGTGCCAGGTACCTCTAGGATTAACCCTTTTTTTTATAAACATAGCAGTTTCAGAGAAACTGCTATGTTTATAATGAGGGTTAATCCAGCCTCCAAATCCTCTAGTGGCTGTCTCATTGACAGCCGCTAGAGGCGCTTGCGTGCTTCTCACTGTGAAAATCACAGTGAGAGCACGCAAGCGTCCATAGGAAAGCATTGTAAATGCTTTCCTATGCGACCGGCTGAATGCGAGCGCGGCTCCTGCCGCGCATGCGCATTCAGCCGATGACGTCGCAATCAAGATGGAGAGGAGGAGGAAAGCTCCCCGCCCGGCGCTGGAAAAAGAGGTAAGTTTAACCCCTTCCTCTCTCCAGAGCCCGGCGGGAGGGGGTCCCTGAGGGTGGGGGCACCCTCAGGGTACTCTAGTGCCAGGAAAACGAGTATGTTTTCCTGGCACTAGAGTGGTCCTTTAACGTTAACTTTGGCTAGTGTTTGTGACCAAGTGGCTACTAAAAAAGACTGGACATACCCCATTTGCAATACCTTGAGTTGTCTACTATTGCAAATGGTATGCCATCATGGGGGTAATTCTCATTCCTGGGCTACCATACAGTCTCAAAGGCAACGTAACCAATCTGGCGAATTTCAATGTGAAAAAACTGAAAAGTGTAACATGCTATATTTGACCCTGTAACTTTCCAAAACACCATAAAACCTATACATAGGGGGTACTGTTTTACACGTGAGACATAGCTGAATATATACAGTATTATGACAGTCACAGTTAGAATGTCACGTAGAACTAAACATTTTTTTAAAAAATTCTTATTTTTTTCTTATTTTTCAATATTTTATTCATATTAAATTGTGTTTTATACCTAAATATTTGATGTTAAATGAAAGCCCCGTTTCCCCTGAATAAAATGATATATAATAAGTGTGGGTGCACATAATATGAAAGAGGCGAATAACGCCTGAACAGACATATAGCGCAAATTAAATTTTTTGTTTACGTTTTGATCAGTCCTTAAGGGGTTAAGTGTAAGAAGTTAAAAAAAAAAAAAATGACATAGAAAAGCACTGGTTGGCTGAGATTGTTACGATAATCGCCACCATGGAGGTGGGCCAGCCACAGTGAGACCAGCATGGTGGAGAAAATGTAAGTTTAAAAACTTTTTACTGCACAGAGAGGAGGGTGGGAGACCTACATATGTATTCCAGCACTATAGTGTTTATTAATACGTTTGTATTTTTAACTTTAGCGTTCCTTTAATATACACTTTAAAAGAAGCCAGAGCATCAAAAGTTATAGGTAATTTGCAATGTTTTATTTACCAGGATAACTTCCAGTGAAGTGACAATTCCACTTTATTTTATAAAAATGTTAATTTCAAGATAGACAATATTGTAAAAACCGGTTATCAGCCTCACTCACATTGAGTAATAGTTCAAAGCAGGGGAGAGGTGGGTCTATCTATTTTAGAGGATGCCATTCATTCACTTCTCAATGACCTATAATACAGAAGTAGTGTATGATTGACCATTCATGCTCATGCACAATTTGTCCGCATGGCTTCTCATGGAGATTTTCATGTCTGTACTAGACCAAAAAAAAAAAAAGGGCTTAGAGTAGCTACATGAACTAGCCTTTTCATCCCCCTAAATACATATACAATGCATGGTGTTGGTTTGTATACCTACTAAATGTATGGGGGAAAAAAAATAAAAACACACACACACACACATTTTTTCCCCTGAAATGTATGATTTGTTTATATATGATGGCTCCTCCTTCTACATTTCTCACATGAAGCCTTATTAGAAATTGTCATTCCAAACTGTTCCCCAAATCTTAAAAGGACCACTATAGGCACCCAGACCACTTCAGCTTAATGAAGTGGTCTGGGTGCCAGGTCCAGCTAGGTTTAACCCTTTTTGCTGTAAACAGCAGTTTCAGAGAAACTGCTATGATTACCTATGGGTTAATCCAGCCTCTAGTGGCTGTCTCATTGACAGCCGCTAGAGGCGCTTCCCACTGATTTTAACAGTGAGAAGACACCAGCGCCCATAGGAAAGCATTGAGAATGAGCGTTCAGCCAGGGACGTCAGAAGAGGGAGGAGAGTCCCAGCACCGAGGGAGCCCGGTGCTGGAAAAAAGGGAAGGGATTAACCCCTTGCTCCCCCTCCAGTGCCACAGGAGTGGGACCCTGGGGGTGGGGGCACTATAGTGCCAGGAAAACGAGTATGTTTTCCTGGCACTATAGTGGTCCTTTAAACTGTATACATATTTTAAAACAATAGGACAGTCCAAGCACCTCACCAAATCATTACTAACAAACTATTGACATACGTTTTAGCGTAATATTCTAATTTGTATGGGATCTCTTAACTTATATTAAAATATTAAACTTTTCAACGAGATCACTGAAGTTGCTTCTGTGAGCATTAAGAGTAGCTTTGTGCTACTTAATTTTCAGTGAGTGCAGAGCTACCTGTCCCAAAGCAAGGCTTTTGAGATAAACACTCCAACTATAAGGACAGACTAAGCACCATAACCATACAGCTTGCTGTAGTGGTTACAGTTTCAGGAGTGCAGTAACAGCCCCTTCCAGTGATTAAACTATTTAGAAACTGGCTAACAACTTAGCTTGGTCCCTTCTTCTCTCCCCCTGCAAGTGCATTTCAGACAATCAGGCACTGGCTATGTCTAGATCAGTGGCTGGAGCCTCCAGCCCCATTGAAGACAATTGTTCTTAAAACGTCTGACTACATACTCCGTCAGGTTGGCATACCACTCCTGGCATCAAAACCACTACAGTGGACCGTAGTACTTATGGTGCTCGGAGTGTCTCTTAAAGAAAAACTGTCACTTAATGTTATGTTTACTTATCCTTATACATAGCAAATATATTTTTGTAAATTGAGAAAAATAAGATGTATAAATTTGCACATCTTCACCTTGCAAGTGTACACCTACATTTGAATTCCCTGTCAAACTGTTCTTTACAGCTAGTGGTCAGCATTAAGAGAGGGAAAAAAAAAAATCAGTTTCTATTTCACATCTTCATTTGCAATCTGTGCCCTGGTGTTGCCTTGCCTCTGCTGGATTATAATGTAATTTGAGCTACACCCGGGACTAAAAGGGCTCAAGAGAGCCAATAGAAGTTTCTGTCAGGAGCTTTGAACCCTCACTGGTCTACCTCAGGTAAGTAGAACTGTCAGCAATGAGTTTGACAACTTACACTGCAGGAGTGCCAACATACTCCTGACATCATGAGCATTATAGATTGCTGTAGTGGTTATGGAGTTTGGAGGGTTCCCGTAATAGGATGTGAAAGTCCCCAGGGGCTGGTTCATTTAATCATTTTAGTACCATGGCATGTAAAAAGGTTCTAGAGAACCCTTCCACTATGTGTGAAAAATTAGGGCATCATTTGAGCTCATCCCAGTGATGCAGGTAGAAACCAGCAAATTTTATATGACATCCAAAGCATACAGTGATTATACAGGAGTATGTAATTACAAATAGGAAACAACAATTTCCTACATCCACTATGTACTTCACACACTGCTAAAAAAAAAAGTTTTTTTTTTTTTTTTTTCTTAGTGGACCGCCTACTTGTGAGGCATACATGGCCTAGACATGTAGTCGACGACAAGAAAAAAAAAGCTTTGGGAAGAGATGGTATGGGAAGCAAAACAAGCACTACTGAGTACTAAACGTTAAGAAACATTTCAGTGGCTTCCATTAGCTGCTTTTAATTTAGTTACTATTTTTGTCCCATAATAGCATCTGTTCTAATATTCTGTAAATACCTACCTAAACCTATAAGAAGAAAATACACACACTGTTTTCCGGTGAGATGAAGGTTGTGTTTAATAGACCTGGTTAAAAGTCCACATAGTGAAGTACTCTGGAGCTGCACTCCTGGCTGAGATAAAGATGGTGATGGCTGAGCCTCGGCCCTGCAGACTACGCTTCCCATGATGCTGAGTCAGCCCCGTTGGCTGCTGAAGCATTTGGGTGGCAGCGCTGTCACTGCAGATGCACACCCCGTGTTATACAGAGCCCCATGGGGTACATAGCTCAAAGCTTGGCCACGATACCGCCTGCAGCACACGACGCACCCACACATTGCTGACCAACCTAGTAATCCCCCCCCCCTCGTGCCGACCAGACACCGGCCAACATAGTAACTCCCTCCTCCCCCCTGTGCCGACCAGACACCGGCCTCCCATAGTACCCCATCCTCCCCTGTGCCGACCAGACACCGGCCTCCCATAGTACCCCATCCTCCCCTATGCCGACCAGACACCGGCCTCCCATAGGACCCCTCCTCCTACCCTGTGCCGACCAGACACCGGCCTCCCATAGGACCCCTCCTCCTACCCTGTGCCGACCAGACACCGGCCTCCCATAATACCCCTCCTCCCCCCCCCTGTGCCGACCAGACACCGGCCTCCCATAGTACCCCTCCTCCCCCCCCTGTGCCGACCAGACACCGGCCTCCCATAGGACCCCTCCTCCCCCCCCTGTGCCGACCAGACACCGGCCTCCCATAGTACCCCTCCTCCCCCCCTGTGCCGACCAGACACCGGCCTCCCATAGTACCCCTCCTCCCCCCCTGTGCCGACCAGACACCGGCCTCCCATAGTACCCCTCCTCCCCCCCTGTGCCGACCAGACACCGGCCTCCCATAGTACCCCTCCTCCCCCCTGTGCCGACCAGACACCGGCCTCCCATAGTACCCCTCCTCCCCCCCCCTGTGCCGACCAGACACCAGCCTCCCATAGTACCCCTCCTCCCCCCGTGCCGACCAGACACCGGCCTCCCATAGTACCCCTCCTCCCCCCCCCTGTGCCGACCAGACACCGGCCTCCCATAGTACCCCTCCTCCCCCCGTGCCGACCAGACACCGGCCTCCCATAGTACCCCTCCTCCCCCCCCGTGCCGACCAGACACCAGCCTCCCATAGTACCCCTCCTCCCCCCCCTGTGCCGACCAGACACCGGCCTCCCATAGTACCCCTCCTCCCCCCCTGTGCCGACCAGACACCGGCCTCCCATAGTACCTCTCCTCCCCCCCCTGTGCCGACCAGACACCGGCCTCCCATAGTACCCCTCCTCCCTCCCCCTGTGCCGACCAGACACCGGCCTCCCATAGTAGCCCTCCTCCTCCCCCTGTGCCGACCAGACACCGGCCTCCCATAGTACCCCTCCTCCCCCCCCGTGCCGACCAGACACCAGCCTCCCATAGTACCCCTCCTCCCCCCCCTGTGCCGACCAGACACCGGCCTCCCATAGTACCCCTCCTCCCCCCCTGTGCCGACCAGACACCGGCCTCCCATAGTACCTCTCCTCCCCCCCCTGTGCCGACCAGACACCGGCCTCCCATAGTACCCCTCCTCCCTCCCCCTGTGCCGACCAGACACCGGCCTCCCATAGTAGCCCTCCTCCTCCCCCTGTGCCGACCAGACACCGGCCTCCCATAGTAGCCCTCCTCCTCCCCCTGTGCCGACCAGACACCGGCCTCCCATAGTACCCCTCCTCCCCCCCTGCCTGCTCCCCGTACTCGGGCCGGCCATGATGACGGCCTATTGGCAGGGTCCAGCGGGGTTGCCGAGGAGCCGGACGGAGGGCCTGCCAGTGACCGCTTGCGGTTTACACGGCCGCTCCATGCCGCCACTCCCCGGCTCCCCCCGCCAGGCCTCACCCCGGCATTCTCCCAGCATGCCCCGGGAATTGACGTCACAGCTGGGGCCTGGTCGGGCTGCCTGTAACGCGGGGTTCCCCGGACTCGGAGGGGCTCGGTGCGGTAAGGCTCCCCGGGTCTTACCTCCAGGTCGCGGCCTTTGTTCTTGAAATTCTTCAGCCGCTGGTTGTCCAGTTTGTCGTTGTCGGCCATGTTGGGAGCGCCGGGGCCTGTTCGCGGTGCCCTGCGGGGAAGTTGGCTGGCGGGCGCTGTGGATGGGTACACTGGCGGCTAGTGCCGATGTGTGGGCAGGTCTCTCCCGGTCGAGAAGCTGGTGTTAACAAGAAAACTGTGAGTGCTATAGCCACCGCCGCTCGCCTGGCAGCAATGCCGGTAACAAGAAAGCCTCGCACTGGCTGAGCCCGACACGCCCACTCAGAGGAATCCCGAGCTCTGATTGGACAGCACGCCTCCCTAAGGGGAACGGGATTGCGCAAGGCTTCCGGCTGCAGCTGGGTCCTCCCGCCGCGGAGGGGAGCTGTTCACTGATAACGTCGCAACCCAGCTTGTGAACTGCACGAGGGAAACGCTGCGGGGCGCGTGACGCGTGACGCCACTTCCGCGTGTGACGTTACGAGCTACGCAGTGAAAATAAGGCTTTTATGGTTTGTTTTCTCCTGAGACCATGTTTCCACAGTCTGCTGCGCAGAGCATGGACGGAACTGGTATACACGTATTCTGTATAAAGCACATCAGCAAATCCAGGAATATGTTTATACATACCTACCAAGTGTCCCTAGTTATGAGGGACAGTCCCTATGTTGGGCACAAATCCCTCTGCCCTTATTTACTATCCTAATGTCTCTCTCTTCTAGGAGCTCAGTATTGGTGGTGAGCCTGGGTCCCACAGCAATAATACAGTAATGTGTCTCTAAACATCAATGTGTTTAGAGATCATTCTGTGTGAATAAGATACATGGTTCTTGCTCTAATTTACATTTTAGTTGCATAAATTATTATTAGTAAATCATCTACATTTTTATTTTTTTTAGAAGAGCCCATCCCTGAGAACACCCCTCCAAAATTAAAGGGTCACTCTGTCCATTTAAAAAAAATAATAATTTGTATTTATTATTCCGCGACAAAAAATATAGTATTACAATATTCTTAATGCAATAATAGCAATACAAAAACAGTGCAAGCAACTTGTAGAATATACGGAATGTAGTTACAATGACATATAAGACAGTCAGTCCTCTTTGACCATTTAAAATGTTGGAAGTTATTGACACTCCAGGCACAAAACCCACTTAATCTAAATAAAGCTGTTATTGTACCAGGAGCCCTTAAAGGCACTCTTACCTTGTGATGTAATTCCAGTAAAATACAAGTTTAGCAGGCTAAGATTGCCACAAGGCATATGTATGTATATGTGTTTGTAGTATCAGTTAGTTAATTACACGTAGCTAAGATACTGTTATCACTGTACTGACCAGGTGCAGGAATGTAAGAACTGGAATTACGCGTCCCTCTCCTTTGTATCAGATGAGCCACGTGGTTAGACCGGATGGATGAGTTTAGACTCTATTTATTAAATAGGTTAAGGGTATGTGTGGGTGTAGTTAATTGTGGGAGGAGCTACAGTGCTATATAAGGAATGTACTCTATGTATTCAGTACTCAGACTTTGCTGTATTTTGGTGACGCTAGTCCCTCTGAGTCCCGATCGGTGATCCAATAAAGAATCTCTTCCTTCCTGAAGAAACCTGTGTCCATCTCTCTGTGCTTGGCTTCCGTCAGTTTCTCCGGTATCATTTGGTGCATTGGCCGGGAAGCTCATCGTTCAACGGTAGCTGAGAGGCAGAGGCGTGAGACGGTCTATCTTTGCCCACGTTCTCTACGGCTGCACCCCTGAACTTCTGCGTGGACCTCCCTTCGTCTCGGCGCCACTGGTCTGTTGTCCAGGAGATCATCGGCCTCTACGTGAGAAGTGCTGGGGTGTCCCCGTCGATGAGTGTGAACTCAGGTTCAGGAACGAGGAGGTAAGATAACTGCTGTTTTAGACGGCAGGACCCGCTAGGGGTATACCGATTGTGCGGTAGGCCCAAAGGGGTTTTTGAATCTGTATCTGCCCCCTCTGTCGGAGGGAAGGAGCGAAGGCGCACCGCTCGATCGAACGCTCTTTAGTCAGACCGTTTGATTTGGTTAGTCAGGCGGGGTCCTGGTGTAAATAGCCCTAGCCGGACACCGGTGTCTTGTCTAGACTAGCGTTCTAGGGTGTATATTACGTTCGCTAGGTCGGAGGGACCGGGAGACTAAGCGGCGCCTGTGTAAATTCGGTTCGCTAGTTCTCATCCTATCTGGGCTAAGTGGGAAGGCGTGTAAATTTGGAACCCACTAGACTTTTGATAGTACGACTAAGAGGCGCCTGTGTAAATTCGGTTCTCTAGCTCGTTGTATAGTGCGACTAAGAGGCGTCTGTGTAAATTCGGTTCTCTAGCTCGCTATGTATATGTGGTGATTGGGCAGTGTGGCTAACCAAAACGGGTGTATATAGTTTTAGGTAGTCCATTCAAGGTACTGGCCAATAGTTTAGTTGGGAATTGTAAATGTGTTAACGATTGTTTTAGTAAAGTGTATATCTTGTTAGATAGCGCGAGCTCAGCCGTCTAGCGAGAGTGTTAATAGTGTGTTGCTGTATTATAGTGCACGGTACCATAACCCTGTATATTTACTGACATTATATAATAAGTACTAATCATTGTCGTCCATTGCATGTTTAACACCATAACCACTAATAATTGTATTGTGACCTTAACTTGTGCTTTGACCTATGCTAACCGTACTGTAACCGCTATTTGTAAAAGACGATGTTACTGGGGTGTGTTATAGACGGGTAATTCGTATATAGAGAATTATAGCGTGGGTGACTGTGTAGTTACGCCAAAGGGCATAATATTGATTATATAGTGACTGGTGTAGCAGCTGTGTGTGTACGGGAATTCCCTGAGTGTTTATTGTTATTGTGTACGTTTCACTTGGTAACCGTACCACGTGGTGCTGTTGCCAGAGGAAACGGGTGTGACTGTTGAATAGTACGCGTGTATAGTAATCGTTGTCGACGACGTTCCACTGTTAAATATGGGCGCGTCGCAGTCAACGATTCCGGATCCCTTAGGATGTATGGTTAAGAATTTTAAAAAGGGATTCAAAGTTTGTGATTTTGGGGTTAAGATGTCCCCTGTACGTTTGGTCACTTTGTGCACTAGGGAGTGGCCTACTTTGGTTGCGGCATGGCCGCCACGTGGCAGTTTGGATCCAACTCTGGTACAGCGCTTACACGTGGCTGTATCAGGTAGGCCTGAACTTTACGGCCAGTTTCCTTATATTGACTGTTGGAGACAGGCCGTAAATGACTCGCCAAAATGGCTCCGGACATGCCACGAGGAACAGTGTCGCCTCATGGTAGCTAGGACTTGTTCGTCCACTAGGACTGGTGTTAGGCCCATTTTGGACACGCCCCCTGAGTCCGAGATCCCTTTGCCGCCCCCTTACTTTCCGTTAAGAAGAAGTGACGCAAACGCAGGAAGTCCTGCACCCCTCCCCTCATTACCCTCATCCACTTCCGCTTCCTCCTCCAGTACAGGATCCACCCCCCCTCGTACTAAATCTCCCCTTCCGGAACCAGAATCCACCCCCATTAGAAACGAATATCCTGATTTGGCGCCACTTCAGACTTCCGGTCAAGCTTCATCTAGCTCGGCCCGAAGTGTTCTATTCACTACCTTTTCCCAAAACCAACCTCCCACATCCCCATACCCTATATCTCCCCGACCGGAACCCATGACTGACGCTTCCCTACGTAGCCCCATCCAAACCCGACAGTTGACTGGTGCCCAACAATTAAAGCACTATCAGATGCCTCTTCGTCTGAATCCCGGGTCAGCTTATATCGATGCCGCAGGTCAAATGGCACACGCTGACCCAGTCTTCGTATATGTCCCATTTACCACAACCGATCTTTTAAACTGGAAGACCCATAATTCCTCGTATACTGAGAAACCACAAGCTATGACTGATCTGTTCACCTCAATAGTACAGACGCATAATCCGACATGGGCTGATTGCCAGCAGTTACTAATGACTTTATTTAACAATGAGGAAAGGACAAGAATAAATCAAGCAGCCATTAAAGCATTAGAGGATAGAGCCCGTGCTTTGAACCAAGCTAATCCAGCAGCATGGGCCGCAACACATTATCCCAACACTGATCCCGATTGGAACGTAAATGGTGCTGATATGGTTCAACTCAGAGCCTATAGAGACGCTATAATTGCTGGCATGAAAGCCGGAGGAAAGAAAGCCATTAACATGTCGAAGACAGTTGAGGTGATCCAGAAAAGCGATGAAGCGCCCAGTGTCTTTTATGACCGATTATTGGAGGCGTACCGCTTGTACACCCCCTTTAATCCGGAAGACGCAGACAATTCCCGAATGGTTAACTCCGCCTTTGTCAGCCAAGCTTACGGAGATATTAAGCGCAAGCTACAAAAGTTAGAAGGGTTTGCAGGTATGTCAATCTCCCAACTAATGGAGGTAGCTAATAAGGTCTATATGAATAGGGAAACAGAAAGCAAGAAAGAGGAGGAGCGCAAGATGCGTAAAAAGGCTGATATGCTAGCGGTAGCGATCGCAGGCATAGATAAACGGGGCCCAGATAGAGGCAATAATAGATGGAGTAGGGAGCCTTTGAGTAGGGATCAGTGTGCGTATTGCAAGGAAGAAGGGCATTGGAGGAACGAATGTCCGCAAAGAGAGCAGTACGAGAGAGACCAACCCAGGGCAGGCTACGGAAACTTTAGAGGCAGAGCGAGAGGTAGAGGAGGTCCCGGAGGGAGTAATGGTTATAGAGGGAGTAATGGGAACAGAGGAAGTGTTAGGGAAGACAGGTATATTCCAGCAGCGCAAAGGTCTCGCGATAGAGAAGGTAGGGACTTTGTAGGATTGGCTGACACGGTCATGGAGGACTATTGATACCGACCGGGCTCCATCCCCCTTGGTCGAGCGGAGCCTATGGTCGATGTATCAATAGGGGGGAAAAGGAGTGCGTTCATGATCGACACTGGTGCTGAACATTCAGTGGTGACTAATCTAGTTGCTCCTCCATCTGGAAGGACTATTACTGTGATAGGAGCAACTGGAAGAAGTGCTGAAAGACCGGTTCTTAAAAGTCGACTCTGTACATTGGGAGGCCACGTAGTAAAACACCAATTCCTTTATATGCCTGAATGTCCAGTCCAATTGCTGGGACGTGATATGCTATCCAAATTACAAGCGCAGATTACGTTCCTACCAGATGGAACAACATCTTTAAAGTTTAATGGACCTTCAGGTATTATGACTTTATCCGTACCAAAGGAAGAAGAGTGGCGACTTTATACAGTGTTGACTAGCCAAAACCCTAGGAGTGATGAGACATTGTTTAACATACCAGGAGTTTGGGCAGAGAACAACCCACCAGGACTGGCCCGCAATATTCCACCAATAAAAATTGAACTTAAACATGGGGTTTATCCAGTGAGCCTGAGACAATATCACATCCCGCAGAAGGCTAAGAAGAACATCCAATCCTATCTGGATAAGTTCATACGGTATGGTATCCTAAAATTCTGTACTTCCCCCTGGAACACCCCATTGCTGCCTGTTCAAAAGCCCGGTACAGATGAGTATCGACCTGTACAGGACTTAAGAGCAGTCAATGATGCGGTTGTTAGCATACATCCAGTTGTACCCAATCCATATAACCTGCTTGCTTTAATTCCGGGCGGGGCTACTTACTTCACAGTCTTAGATCTCAAAGATGCCTTCTTTTGCCTCCGAATTGCCGCAGAAAGCCAATGTATTTTCGCTTTCCAATGGGAGAACGCTGTAACGGGCTCAAAACGCCAAATGACTTGGACAAGACTGCCCCAAGGGTTTAAAAATTCACCTACCCTATTTGGTTCAGCCCTAAGTCAAGATCTACTGGATTTCGAGTCTATCCCAGGAGAATGTGTATTGTTACAATATGTAGATGACTTGTTGATAGCAGCAGTTACAAAAGAAAAATGTCAGCAAGCAACGCACGATCTACTACACATTCTCTGGAAGGCAGGATACAAGGTGTCTAGAAAGAAGGCTCAGTTGTGTTTGCCAACTGTCAAGTATCTAGGATTCCATATCTCTGAAGGTCAAAGAATTATGGGGCCAGAGAGAAAAGAAGCTGTCTGCCAAATACCAATACCCAAGAATAGAAGACAAGTGCGAGAATTCTTGGGGGCAGCAGGCTTCTGTAGGATATGGATTCCCAGTTATGCGATACTAGCAAAACCTCTGTACGCAGCCATCAAAGGTACAGAGCACGACCCCTTCTTATGGACCCAAGAACAGCAAACGGCATTTGAAGATGTGAAGAAGGCTTTGATGAGTGCCCCAGCATTAGGTCTACCTGATCACACACGACCATTCTACTTATATGTACACGAGCAAAGAAGAATGGCTGTGGGAGTATTGACACAGTACTTGGGATCATGGCAAAGACCTGTTGCCTACATGTCTAAGCAACTGGATGCAGTGGCCAGCGGACTTCCACCTTGTCTAAGAGCCGTAGCTGCAGCCGCCCTGCTAGTAGCTGAAGCCGATAAACTCACTCTGGGTCAAGAACTTTATGTACGAGTCCCACATGCAGTACAGACGTTGTTGGATTACAAAGGAAATCATTGGTTTAGTAACAGCCGTATGACCAAGTATCAAGCAATGTTGTGTGAAAACCCAAGAGTGCATTTAGAGACTGTAAACACCTTAAATCCAGCTACCCTTTTGCCGCAACCTACTGAAAGTCAACATGATTGTTTGGAAGTAATGGATGAAGTATTTTCAAGTAGACCAGATCTTCGTGATTTTCCCATCCAGAACCCCGATGTTCAATATTACACCGACGGCAGTAGTTATGTGAAAGAAGGGATCCGCTATGCAGGATATGCAGTGACAACAATAGACAAGGTGATAGAAGCTCGGCCACTGGCGAAAGGAACATCAGCACAAAAGGCAGAATTAATAGCACTAACACGAGCGTTACAATTGGCTGAAGGTTTAAGAGTAAATATCTATACGGACTCTAAGTATGCGTTTTTAACCACTCATGCCCACGGAGCTTTGTATAAAGAAAGAGGACTACTGAATTCAGAAGGCAAAGAAATCAAGTACGCAGCTGAAATCCTACAACTATTGGAAGCAGTGTGGGAGCCGAAAGAAGTCGGTATCATACATTGTCGAGCGCATCTGAGAGGAGATGGTGATGTAACCAAGGGAAATCGGATGGCAGATAGTGCAGCTAAGCGTGCTGCTGAATCAGGAAGACAGGAGTATGTGGGGCATATAGCTGCTCTTATACCAACTCCACTGTCCCAATGGACTCCAGTTTATACAGCTCAAGAAGAGGAGTGGTTAAAGACTGAACCGGGAAAGTATTTGGAGAACAAGTGGTATCAGCTAGAAGATGGAAGAATAGTCATACCAGCATCACTAGCGGTAGAAATTGTCCAAAATTATCACAACGGGACACATTCTGGGAGAGACAGTACTGAAGAATCTCTCAGGAAACATTTCTACATACCAAGATTGTCCAACTTGACTCAGGCCATTGTACGCAGATGTGTAACGTGTGCTAAGAATAATGCAAGACAAGGACCAGTAAAGCCACCAGGAGTCCAGTTTATGGGGGGACTCCCCATGTCCGATCTACAAATAGACTTTACAGTGATGCCTAAATCGGGTGGACATCGTTACCTGCTGGTAATTGTGTGCACCTATTCAGGCTGGGTAGAAGCATGTCCTACTCGTACAGAGAAAGCAGGAGAAGAGATTCCTGCTACGAGAAATAATACCCCGATATGGACTACCCTGTTCTATAGGATCGGACAATGGTCCAGCTTTTGTTCATCAGTGCCTACAACAACTGACTCATATGCTTGGTATAAAGTGGAGGCTTCATACTGCATATAGACCCCAGAGTTCTGGTAAGGTAGAGAGAATGAATAGAACTATAAAGAACCAGTTGGCTAAAATGTGTCAGGAAACCCAACTTAAGTGGAACGTTCTCTTACCCATAGCTTTATTGCGAATCCGCAGTACCCCTACCAGAAGGATGGGCCTCTCTCCTTTTGAAATCATGTATGGGCGACCACCTCCCGTACTTGGTAACTTAAGGGGGGACTTGAGTCAGTTGGGAGAAGGAATTACCCGGCAGCAGGTTGTAGAGTTGGGTAAGACTATGGAGGAGGTACAGAAATGGGTACAAGATAGATTACCTGTGAATATTTATCCCCCTGTTCATAGTTATCATCCAGGAGATCAAGTGTGGATTAAAGAGTGGAATAATGTACCGTTAGGGCCCAAGTGGAGAGGTCCTTATGTTGTTCTTTTGTCTACCCCTACAGCAATAAAAGTAGCAGAAGTGACTCCGTGGATACATCACTCCAGGGTTAAACCAGCAGCAGTCGATTCTTGGCAAGTTACAGCAGATCCAGAGAATCCCTGCAAGATCCGGTTGAAACGCACTACTCAGTCGGAGTAACGAGGAATTATTGTGGATTACAAATTTTATTGTTACAGGTGTGAGTGAGAAGGCCATAATAAAGCCTGTCCGCTTACCAACACATAGTGTATAAGCCAGGAAAGTCTCGAAGGGACACCTGTGAAGACGAGCAGAACTCCATTCCCTGCAGCCCTCACATCCTGGAAGCTGAGGTTCCATCGCACGGACGAAGACTGAGGATGACGGCGAAAGATGTGCTTTTGATTGTGTTTATTTATATGTGTTTTTATATTCAGGAAGGTAGAGGTACCGACACTCCTAGCTGTGAGGTATGCATTAAGACTACGAGAACAGGTAACCATATTTCCCAAACCCTAATTTGGCATTCACAATACGAATGTAAAGGAGAGGTATCAAGATGTAGATACCTAAATATAGACTATAGTGTGTGCCATTTAGGAGTAGGAGAACCTAAGTGCTTCAGTCCAGAGTATCAGCCTCGTACAATTTGGTTGACTCTCAGGAATGGAGATCCTCAGGGGACCCTAATTAATAAAACGGTGTTAGAATCCGTACATTCTTCGGGTGTTCTGCTATTTGATGCGTGTAAAGCGATATCGAGTGGTAGAAAGCCGTGGAATGTATGTGGGGATCTTAGATGGGAGAGGACGTATGGGTCTAACGATAAATATATTTGTCCCAGTAGCAAAAATAAATATGTAAGTCCTAGATGCCCAAATAGAGATTATAACTTTTGCCCATATTGGTCTTGTGTGGGGTGGGCAACTTGGGGACAGACAGTAGACAAAGACATGATAGTGACTAAGTTGCCTACCAATCCATACTGTAAGTCTATGGAATGCAACCCAGTCCATATACTCATTAATAACCCCGACAAGTTCTTAGATAAATATGGAAATTTATTTGGGTTTCAAATATACGGGACGGGTTTAGATCCTGGGACATTATTGTTTATAGGAATAGAGACTGATACAGTATCCTCCCAGACTCATCAAGTATACCATTCCTTTTACGAAGAGATGAGTATAGATAATAAGATCCCCCATAACGCTAAAAACCTGTTCATTGACCTAGCTGAAAGTATTGCCGGTAGTCTTAATGTTACCAACTGCTATGTGTGTGGAGGTACTAACATGGGAGACCAATGGCCTTGGGAAGCAAAGGAGGTAATGTCCGGTTCTGAGGCAGTTGACCAATTAATATCTACACAAGCCGATTATCATATGAGTGTTAGAGGTAAATCTGAGTGGAGATTAAAGACCTCCATCATAGGTTATGTTTGCATAGCAAGGAAAGGAATAATGTATAATACTTCTGTAGGAGAATTAACTTGTCTAGGGCAAAAAGCTTATGATGATGATACTAAAAATACAACTTGGTGGTCGGCTTCAAATGTCTCAGAACCATCTAACCCGTTTGCTAGATATGCCAGTTTAAAGGATGTGTGGTTTGATCTATCCATCACATCTACTTGGAGAGCCCCAGCAAATTTGTACTGGATCTGTGGTAAGAAAGCCTATTCGGAGCTGCCACAGGACTGGGAAGGGGCATGTGTGTTGGGTATGCTCAAACCATCCTTCTTCTTGTTACCGATTGAAACAGGTGAGACTTTAGGTGTTAAAGTGTATGATGTGAATCATAGGAAGAAAAGGGGACCCTTAGAGATAGGCACCTGGGAAGATGATGAATGGCCTCCCCAGCGTATTATAGATTATTATGGGCCAGCCACGTGGGCAGAAGATGGTACCTTTGGTTATAGAACCCCTATTTATATGCTCAACCGTATTATAAGGTTACAGGCGGTGGTTGAGATTATCACTAATGAAACATCACAAGCGCTCAATCTTCTAGCGAAGCATAACACCAGGATGAGGACAGCAGTATACCAAAATAGATTAGCCTTGGATTACCTTTTGGCAGTAGAGGGAGGTGTATGTGGGAAGTTTAACCTAAGCAATTGCTGTCTTCAAATAGATGACGAAGGGCAAGCAATAGCTGAGCTTACTAGCCATATGGTTAAACTAGTGCATGTGCCTACTCAGGTATGGAAAGGGTACAATCCAAGTAGTTGGTTTGGTAGCTGGTATGAGTGGTTTGGAGGGCTTAAGGCAGTGGTAGGTGGAGTCCTACTGATTTTACTGTTGTGTCTACTCCTACCGTGTCTTATACCCTTAGTAGTTAGGTCTGTGCAAAGCCTGATAGGAAGTATAGCAGAGAGGAAGGCTGCTGCACAGATAATGGCGATATATAAGTATAAGGCTCTAGATCAAGGAGAACCAATGCAGGAAGATGAGTGTTAAAAGATTCACATCATAAGATAAGTCTGGTCTGGTTCATGGTAACCTGAGGTATATGCAAACCAAGGTTAAGTGATGCCTCAAGTAATTGTGAAATATCAGAGGCATCAAAGGGGGGAATGTGATGTAATTCCAGTAAAATACAAGTTTAGCAGGCTAAGATTGCCACAAGGCATATGTATGTATATGTGTTTGTAGTATCAGTTAGTTAATTACACGTAGCTAAGATACTGTTATCACTGTACTGACCAGGTGCAGGAATGTAAGAACTGGAATTACGCGTCCCTCTCCTTTGTATCAGATGAGCCACGTGGTTAGACCGGATGGATGAGTTTAGACTCTATTTATTAAATAGGTTAAGGGTATGTGTGGGTGTAGTTAATTGTGGGAGGAGCTACAGTGCTATATAAGGAATGTACTCTATGTATTCAGTACTCAGACTTTGCTGTATTTTGGTGACGCTAGTCCCTCTGAGTCCCGATCGGTGATCCAATAAAGAATCTCTTCCTTCCTGAAGAAACCTGTGTCCATCTCTCTGTGCTTGGCTTCCGTCAGTTTCTCCGGTATCAACCTCAAGGTGTTAAACTGTTTTTTTAATGGTTTAACCCCAAAGTTACCGCCATTGGCAATCTCCCCCCCCCCCCCCTCTGGCAGCATACGGCTTCTCAAACGTCACATTCAGGAAGCGGGGAGTGCCCCTTTCATGGGTGCTGTTGAATGCATGCGAGCAGTCCGCTGGCGCTCTCAGCCAATCAGTGACTCCCCATTCACAAAACTGGCTTGGAAAAGGTACATTTCTTTCCAAACCCTGCTCAGCCGCACTCCACGTCTCTGAAATTGGAATTTCAAAGGTCCCCTGGGGGCAAGTGGAGATCGCTGCTGGAGGTAACTTTGGGAAAAATTGTTGAGAACAGTTTAACCCCTTGAGGTATAAAATGCTTCTGTGGGCCTCCTTGCACCATATCAACTTAATTTAGATTAACATGTTTTGGTGCCTAGTGTCCCTGTAAGGGTAAATGCAGAGCTCCTGTAAGACTTTTAATTGTAGATAGATTGAAAGGAGATGGAGGGACAGCTTAGCACAGTGATGACAGATATTGCCATCCCAGCTGTCCCTTACTACATTTATGTTAGTCCGTTAACAATTTGTTGGCTGTAAAGCACAGTCCACAATGCTAAACACTGGCCACGCATTTCGGGGAACATTGTCCTAACTAGCAAATACACTAAAATTTTATGAGCCTTAAAGGGGCACTCCACTGTCCAAATAAATCACTGTTTAATATATATCCCCCTGAAAACTTGCATACATTTATTTGTTTTTTTTAATTGCAGGTAAATCTAAAAACAGCTTACAAAACCTGCAGATCATTTACCTCAAGCCTTTGCAAGCACCAGCCCCTTCTAACCTAGCCCAGACTTTTCTGTAGCTGTCTAATCACAGACTTCCCAATGCAGCTCATGGAGAAATCTTTGCAACGCCGGTGCTCCTAGAAATTGCTGTCTCTTGAGTTTAGTTTCACTGAGCTAATCAAACTAGGAAGTAACAGGATCTGTTGTCTGTTTGAAAGCCAGGGAGTATATGCATTTTGATTTATAAAAGTTTCCATTTGTGGTTTTGCTAAAAAAATCTTTGATCCCCAGACGTGTCCTGTGGGAGCTCCTGCCAAGATACACTTTATAAGCTAAGAAACTGGAGAAAAACAGTGGCAGAAAACTCCAAAAACAGCACAACAGATGCCTCTAACGACTGGGGACACTGTGGTTCCCCCAAATCGCATAAACTCCACACTACTTGACCTTCTGGCCCTGCAGCCTGCTGAAGCTGCGGACCCGACGACTGGGAGAGGCGGCCGATCTCCCACCCGGGACCCAGCATCCTAAAGAACAGCCCTTAACACACAGCTGCTCCCCCCCCCCCCTTTGGACCGGTGGGGGTTATCCCGGTCCCCACTGGACACCCTAACGACCAGCAGAGCCTTACAGCCGCTGAGCTTGAGACCACGTGGCAGACCCAAAATGGCCGCCACACTACGGTCCCCACCGCAACAAGACAGCATGACACTCCAGGACTGGAAACGGGGCTTTGAAGCCCGATTCGAAAAAGTGTGCAGTGAATTCTGGGCCCGCATAGCAAACCGCTCCGGTGTCCCTTCCTCACCTACGCACACCCATCGCCGACAGCTGATGACCAGCAACATAGCATCGACACATTCCCGCCCGACCAAGACCACACAGCGACAGGTCAGGCGCAACACTGAGGCAGGTCAAATGGCGGGGCCGCGAAAGCAGATACCCAAGCAAAGACGACACCAGCGGATTTCTGGAACTCCGGTGAGCCGCAAACCGCTGGGGCAAAGGGCGGGCAGGCAAGATGTCCACAGCCTACGCTCATGCTCGCAGAAGGAGCCTATACATTGCGGCAATAAGATATTTATCGATGAACCCCAGACCCAGGTCCTGCAAGTGAATAAACGGTGGAGAAGAGAGGTGATCAAGAGGCATGGAATTCCGGCACAGGGCTGGTGGGGACCAGCGGCAATGCCCACAACACAGAGGTTACAGCACAGGGACTTTTACTCAACCCACGCAGGGTATCGGCTGAGGAAGAGTGGGGTCCAGGACTTAATCTCTGGTACCATGCCTTTTCAATCCCCCCCATACTGGTACCTAATGAACACTTGTTATGCTTTACCTTCATGACTCTTAGTTCTCAAAAGCTGAGCTGCACTATGCAAATTGTTTAAGTGATATGTGAAGATCCTAGCTTCACACTGCAGCCATTTTACCCTTTACTGCCTTCCCTCCCCACATGCCCTCACACTGAGCCTGTTTTTAGCACAGTCTGCTCACCTCCAGTGGTCACTCGCCCACCTGCCTAATTACTAGACCATACTACTTAGTACCCTTGTGTATAGCATGTAACAAAATGTTTAAAAATATTGTTATTAACACTGCATCAGCGCTGCGTTGATAATCTTGCTTTATAGTTCGAGGCAGCCCTTTTCTACGTTTCTTTATTATTCTCGACATAAAAAGAGTTTCACTTAACATGGTATTTAGCATCATTTGTCCCTAGCATCATGAGGGCTGTCATCAGTCACCGCACAGTTAAATACCCGGCGGCAACCAAGCATCAGACCTCACCTAGCTAGCTTATTTTGTTACTTACCCATTCTACCTAATTAATGATTTTCATGTCTGTCGTTTTCACTCGTGAACCTCCAGCCTCGTTTCTCAGGCAGATGTGTAAAATCCAGCATTTAATATACTGCAGTAGTCTCCTGCAAAAGACACCTAACCCACATACATGCTAAACTACTGCGCATTTACTTTACGCTAATGTTAAATGTTTTACTGAGCTTGTTAATACCTAAAAAAAAAAATGTGCACACACTCATGCCATTGTTAAACCTGTATGACTTCATAAGTACGCTGTTGTGGCATTTGTAAATGACATGTACCTACCTGCACGACAAAAATAAAGAATAAAAAAAAAAAAGTTTCCATTTGTATTGAAATCTGCAAAAAAAGGACACACTCTTCATACATAAAGCATTTCTGCAAGCTAAAGCGCTTTAGTGGTCCAGAGTGTCATTTTAAATTTTAAATTAACTGCAAATTCCTGCCTTAGTAAATTAACTTTTTTGATGCAATCCCCTTTTTACATACCGTAACTGTCTATTCAATCTGTTTGCTAACATTCTTATAACCTTATAATGCAAACATCTTTAAATCACTATCTACTATGGTGCTTAGTAGTTATGGTGCTTGGAGTGTTTCTTTAATGTAACAGAAAAGTATGTACTTCATTGATGAAATGTTAGTGCAGAGACATTATGAAAAATCAGATGATTATCAATGATCATGAACGGAACTCCTGTTCAAAATCTATTTTGTTAATAAGTATTATGCTTATTGCAGGTTTGAAAAGAGGAGAAGAAAGTCAGAGGAATACAGAGATCTAATATTTAGATGCCCTTAACCCCTTAAGGACCAAACTTCTGGAATAAAAGGGAATCATGACATGTCACACATGTCATGTGTCCTTAACCCCTTCAGGATGGAGTCAATAGTGCACGTTCTGATCAAAACAAAACGTAAACAAAAACTGGAATCTGCACTATATGTCTGTTCAACCGTAATTCACCGCTGTCACATTAAGTGCACCCACGCTTATTATATATCATTTTGTTCAGGAGAAACAGGCTTTCATTTATCATTAACTATTCATATATGGAACATAATTTATTATGAATAAAATTTAAAAAATGTGAGAAAATAAGATTTTTTTTTAAATTTGTATTTCCGTCTGACATTTTAGCTGTGAATGTCATAATACTGTTAGGTTTTACTGCAAAAAATGCACATATTTGTAATCAGCGATGTCTCACTAGTACAACAGTACCCCCCATTAACAGGTTTTATGGTGTTTTGGAAAGGTCAAATATAGAACGTTCCATTTTCAAATTGAAATTTGCCAGATTAGTAATGTTACCTTTGAGACGGTGTGGTAGCCCAGGAATGAGAATTACCCCCATTATGGCATACCATTTGAAAAAGTAGACAACCCAAGGTATTGAAAGGTTGATTGGGTTGTCTACGTTTGCAAATGGGATGCCATCATGGGGGTAATTCTCATTCCTGGGCTACCATACGCTCTCAAAGGCAACATAACCAATCTGGCAAATTTCAATGTCAAAAAAATGAAATGCAAACCTTATATGTGACTCTCTAACTTTCTAAAACACCATACAACCTGTACATGGGGGTACTGTTATTCTCGGGAGACTTCACTAAACACAAATATTAGGTTTTTAAAACAGTAAAACATATTACAACAATAATTTAGTCCATAAAAGTGCAGTTTGTTTGTAAAAAATGCAAAAAACATCACTTTTACTTAAAATATCATCGTTGTAATACAATTTACCAGTTTGAAACACTAATATTTAAATTCAGCGAAGTCTCCCGAGTAAAACAGTACCCCCTATGTACAGGTTTTATGGTTTCTTGGAGAGTTACAGGGTCAAATATAGTGCTTGCAAATTAAATTCTCTGCACTTTCTCCCTGTGTTGTCAGGCATGTCAATCAAATTTTAATTAATCAAATCACATAATTATGTTAAAAGATTACTTAAATATACATGTAGAATTTTAATATATATATGCATTTATAGGTATTTAAATTCTACGTGTATACTAATGTAATCTTTTATGTAATCTTTTATGTAATTATATGTATTTATCTATATATATATTTGCGGTTATTTGTATTTTATATATAGATAGATATATATAGAATGTCATTCTAAGTGTATTTTGTTACCAATATATATATATTAATAACAAAATACAGTTAGATTGAAAATGCATATGAATATATAATTTATATTACATTTTGTTTCAATATTTTATTTTATTATTTTATTTATTTATTATTGTAATTATACGTATATATATATATATATATATAATATATGTATATATATCTATTATATATATATAATATATATATATATATATATATTATATGTAACGTCATTCTAAGTGTATTTTATTACTAATACATGTACTTATATTAATATTAAAATACACTTTGTATGATGTTACATATATATAATATGTATATATATTATATATATAAATACATTTCTATTTTATTTTAAACATGTTTAATTTTTTTTTTTTATTCTTCCCACCAGCAGGGGGACTGTCTGACATTTCAGACAGTCCCCCTGCTGGCAGATCTTTGAGAGCGATCACATGGCCCCCTGGGGCTTCTTTTGCCATGGGAGGGCTGCGTGGGCTGTCAGGCAGTCCTCCCGAAGAGGATCGCGGCAGAGGTGAGTATCCCGGGCGCTCTGGGGGCTGCAGCCGTTACGGTGTTCTATGCCGCAGCAACGGCTTTAAAGCCCATTTAATGCGGGACGGCATAGAACGCCATAACGGCGTTAAGGGGTTAAACACAGCATGAAACAGAAGTTAAAGGGATCCTATAGTGTCAGGAAAACAAACCCGTTTTCCTGGCACTATAGGTCCCTACAGTTCCCCCCTCCCGCAGGGCTGAAGGGTTAAAACCCCTTCAGCCACTTACCTGAATCCAGCGCCGATTTCCCTCGGCGCCGAGTTAGGCTCGCTCCTCCCCCATGGGGGAGACCTAATGTGCATGCGCGGCAATGGCCGTGTGCTCATTAGACCTCCCCATAGAAAAGCATCATACAATGATTTCCTATGGGGAAAATCTGACGCTGGAGGTCCGTCAGATAACGGACCAAAAGTCCGTTTGGATTCCGGAAGCCCTCTATTGGCTGTCTGTTAGACAGCCACAGAGAGCAGACTTAGAGCTGCATTGATTAGCAAAACCCAGTACTCACAAGCAACCAAGCACTGCTGAAACTTCTAAGCAGAGACTGGGCCCCAAATAACAGCATTGACTAGCAACACCCAGTACTCAAAAGCAACCAAGCACTGCTGAAACGCCTAAGCAGAGGTATCATCTCTGGAAGATCTACTCAAAAATACCTGTACTACTTATTGTTTCCCTTTATTTCTTAATTTAAAAATTGTGTTCTATTCCACATCCATCCTTATATTCTCACTACTTAATTAATAACTATTATATCTCCCATCCTGATCTTCTGTTTTTGTTTTTTTAAGTTGGCGCATTTATAGTCTTGTTATTTTATTGTTTATGACCTTTTTGTTAATTGTTTGTTTAGCTAGTGTTACTTCTTTCACTGATAGTCTTGTAAATTTATGTTCACTGTTTATGACTTTCACCTATCTGATCCTTCATATCTTTTATCCCAAATGTTATCTCTCTGGTTTTCCATCTCTAATTACCTCAATATCTCCATGTCTCCCCACGCTTAATGGTGTTTGTTTGTTTTCTAACCCCAGACTTTATATTTCAGACTGGGCCCCAAATAACAGCATTGATTAGCAACACCTAGTACTTACAAGCAACCAAGCACTGCTGAAATGCCTAAACTGCCCACCCTCCCCGCACTAAGGTCATTACCATACTTATAGATAGTGCAGAGCAGCTGGTTTTCAAAACACACACATCAAGTCACTAAACCTCTCCTCACCTGAAATCCCTCTGTTAACAAACTGCATCCTTAACCATGGTTTAAACACTCAAAGGTATATGTGTGTATATATATTTATATGTTTATGATTATATATGTGCATATGTATAATCTTCCTATCTTTATAACAAAACACATTTTCTCTAAATAATGTTCTCCCTTCTATTTTTAACTTACACTTACTTTTAACTTACACACTAACTTCACTCATTACTAAAATACCCCTATCCTTCTGCTCACCTGTCCCTGGCAACACCATCTTCATTACTTCCACTTTACTCCCCTCCCCTCTCTATTCATCCCATGCACTCTACATATACCTTTCCAGCCTCCTCCAACTACTCCTAAAATCTCTATATACATACCTTCCTACAAAACATTTAAATCCTACTCCCACCTTCACTCTCTTTTTATCCTTCTGCTCCTAGCAGCTGGTGATGTTTCTCTAAACCCCGGTCCCATCTCAACAAATTCTTTATCCTTTGGTGGTTTTCAACACAAGACACTCTGAATGTAAAGGTGGTGGTGTAGGGTTTCTCCTCTCACCTCACTGCTCCTTCAAACCTCTACCAACCCCCCTTCCCTCTCTTTCCCATCATTTGAAATTCATCCAATTTGCCTTTTCAAACCCTTCTCTGCTAACATTGCCGTTATTTATCGCCCCCCTAGTTCTCCTCTCCTCTTCCTTGACACTCTTGCTGCCTGGCTACCCTACTTCCTCTCTTCTAATATTCAATCCCTAATTCTCGGGGACTTCAATATTCCCATTAACCCACCTTTGACCTGAGCAGCAACTACTTTCAAAACTACCTTCGGGCTATCACAGTGGGCTAAATTTTCCCACTAGCTGGCAATACCCTCAACCTTATTTTCTCATTCATGTACAGTAGCTAATATCTGCAACACTCCATTTCCTCTCTCTGATCACCACCTCTTATCATTTGCTCTCAAATACTCCTTCATCCAACAACCTCAGCCTAGCCCCCCTCAACTCAGTAGGAACCTTAATTCTATTGACCTCCAGCAGCTGTCAGCTGATATTGATACATCTGCTATCCATCCCTTCCCTCTCCTTCACTGGCCATCGCCACATATAACACTACCCTCACCTCTGCCTTGAACGCTGCAGCCCCGCTCCAAACATGCACCTTGAGGAGGACATGCCCCCAACCGTGGCATACTAAATCAACACGCTACCTGGAAAGATGCTCCCGTTGTGCTGAACGCTCCTGGAGGAAGTCTCGCACCCAGGCAGGCTATCTTTATTATAGATTCATATTGTGTTCATACAGCGCTGCCCTTGCCCTCGCCAAACAGTCATAATTTTCCTCTCTCATTAGTTCATGCTCCCGCAATCCCAGGCATCTCTTTGACACCTTCAACTCTCTTCTTTGCCGTGCTGTGGCCACCCCCGAAACTAACCTTACAGCCGATAGCTTTGCATGCTACTTTGCCAACAAGATTGAACAGCTAAGGAAATAATTCCCCCACCTTGCCGTTCTCTTTCTCAACCACACGTAGATCATGCCTTTCCTACCCTTCAGACCTTCTCCCTGGCTACTGAACAAGAGGTGGCTGCGCTTCTCCTTTCCTCTCGCCCCACCACTTGCCCGCTAGATCCTGTCCCATCTCACCTCATCAGATCTCTCCCACTGTCTTGTGCCTTCCTTAACACACATCTTCAACTGCTCTCTCTCTTCTGGCGTTGTCCCTGCTGACCTTAACCCCTTAAGGACACATGACATGTGTGACATGTCATGATTCCCTTTTATTCCAGAAGTTTGGTCCTTAAGGGGTTAAACATGCTACTGTAGTACCTATCCTGAAAAAAACATCTCTTGACCCATCCTCCCCCTCTAACTATCATCTCATATCCCTGCTCCCTTTTTCCTCAAACCTTCTGGAAAGACTTGTCTTTACCCGTATGTCTCACCTCCTCAATTCCAACTCTCTCCTTGACACTCTTCAATCTGGCTTCCGCCCTTTCCACTCTACTGAGACTGCTCTTATCAAAGTTACTAATGACCTAATCGCCTTTGATTATGCTCTCATTCTTCAAACTCTTTAATCACTCGCTCTCGTGGTGTTCCTCTTATCTCTCCCAATGCTCATTCAGTGTCTCCTTTTCTAATGATACATCCTCCCTTCGTCCTGTCTCGGTTGTAGTCCCTCTGTCCTTGGTCCCCTTCTATTTTTTACTGCCTCTCTTGGCAAACTTATTACCTCATTTGGATTCCACTACCACCTGTACACTGAGGACACCCAGCCAAATCTCTTCTCCCTGGACCTCTCCCCTGCTGTCCTGCAATGTGTCACTGCTTGCCTTTCTTCCATCTCTGACTGGATGTCCTCCAGCTTTCTGAAACTCAATCTCTCTAAAACTGAACTACTTGTCTTTCCTCCTCTAATACTGATCCTCCACTTTCACTCTCCCTTCAAGTTAGTGGTGTCCACATAAGTCCTTCCTTGAAAGCGCACTGTCTTGGCATCATACTTGATTCTGGCCTCACCTTCAGGCCTCACATCCAGTATGTTGCCAAATCCTGTAGATTCCATCTTAAAAACATAGCCTGCATCCGCCCCTTTCTTACGCAAGACGCTACCAAGGACCTTGTCCATGCTCTAGTAATTTCCTGCATGGATTATTGTAACCCTCTCCTAATTGGTCTTCCCTAAAGCCTTATTGTCTGTCTGTAATGAATGCTGCCGCTAGACTGATTTTCCGCTCTAGTCGGTCCTCTCACACCTCACCCCTCTGTCAGTCCTTTCATTGGCTTCCATTATCCTATAGGAGTCAATTCAAAGTGCTAACCCATAAAGCAGTAAACTAAGCACTAAATAAAGCACTAAATAATTCTAGCCCATCTTATATCTCTTCACAGATCCAAAGGTATGCCCCTTCTCGGTCTCTCTGCTCTGCCTGTGACCTTCTCCTGTCCGCTGCTCGCACCCGTATGGCCAATTCACGCTTGCAGGACTTCTCGTGGACGACTCTCTTCCTATAGAATAACCTGCCTACCCATAGGCGTGCGCAGCCTATTGCATTAGAGTGTGCACCCTAAAGCACAAACACCCGCCGCACATATATATATATATATAAAAAAAATACAAGTAATGTTGCACTCACTGTGGTTAAATATTCACTGCCGGGTGCTTGTCTGGCAAAAATATAAAGGAAAAGTAGATAGCACTCCACGGACTCACTTTGTTTAAATATAAAATTTAACTTTTAATGCTCCAGGTTAAAAAAATCGACGTTTCAGTCTGACCAATCAGACTTTCATCAGGACAAGGTTAGCAATAGACAAGGTTCCACATATATACCACACCAAAACCCCTAATCAAACAGTGTACTCACCACACCTGGCTGGGTGCAAGCCCCCACAAGCCGTACGGTCAATTGCCCCGCCGAAAATGCCGGTCGCGTGCGGATGACGTCATCACACATCGCACACGCGTCCATCCAGCGCACAGCACTGAGGGGAGCGTCTCCATGGCAACCAGACGCTATCCTATCTTAGCGGGCGCGGACCGGGGCTTACAGGGTCTGCCTCCCAGCAAAGCAAAATGTGGTCAGATTCACCAAATACCAGGATAAAACAGTGTCGTTAAACACACTTAAAAAAGAAAACACTCAATAATATACATAACACATGTTACACGTAAAAACAAATGTTGAAGCTGGGGGACTGTCTGAAAGACCCTGTCTCGGACATGCAGGGTATGGCTACTCTCTTAAAGGAACATATAATCATGAGACAATTATGTGTGAACTATCTTTCTACATTTTAAGCACTAACAATGAAGGAAAATGGGGGCCACATCAACACACTTCTATCTGTTATAGTCCTGCCAGTCACTTCAGCTGACTGGATAGTAAATAGTGTGTACCTATGCAAAACCATATGTCTGCATTTAATTGTATAAGCACTAACAACCCCAATTGATATCATGCTGTACATCCCCTGGCTACTAAGCATCGCACAAGGCGATTCGTTATTTAACAAAGAAGTCTATTCTGTTTAATGATATGGATCACCTATTGGAATCTGCGCTTAAATCTAAATATCCTTTGCTAGCGTTATCCAAAAATAAGAAACACCAAATAGGTCCTAATCAGATCGCCTCATATTAAGGGAATGAAATAATCGAACATATAAACAGCCCTAAATAAACGCTGGTCACTTCACCTACATCTGCTTAGGAGAAAAAGGTCACTAGTTAAAGCTAGGATACCTGCACAACTGTATACTTCAGTCACGTAGGGCTATGTTTACTCCTCCTTACTCTGAAGGCTCATAGCCTATCCCCCAGGGTGGGCTCCTGAGTTGATTCAGAGGTATTCTGGATTCATTGTAATGTAACTTAGACCCAAACAAATCAAAACAATTATAAGAATACTGCTAGAGAATATTTCTCATTGAGTCCCTTTGGTGCAATCGTGTCCAAGGTTCTGATCCAGTGGATTTCTCTCTGTAAGAGCATTTTCTTCCGATCTCCCCCTCGCCTTGGTAATGGAATATGGTCAACCGCCATTAGTTTGAGTGACGGGAGCGTGTGTCCTAGTTCCAAGAAATGTCTAGAAACTGGAAATTCTGATACCCCGTCACGGTATGCGACCCGTATATTTGAGCGGTGGTTTCGAATCCGTTCCCTTAACGGTAAGTCAGTTTTGCCTATATAAACTAGGCCGCAGGGACATGACAGCTTGTAGATGACGAAATCACTGGTACAAGTTAAACGATGTTTAATAGTGTACTGTTTACCAGTATGGGGATGTGAGAACGTACGCCCTGGGACCATATGTCCACAGGTAACACAACCCAGGCACCGATAGCACCCGTAATTACTCTTAGTTGTTTTGGTGTCATAACAGTGAGAAGGATCCGTCTTCACAAGTAAGTCTCTCAAACTCTTGTTTCTCTTATAGCTCATCATTGGCGGAGAAGCAAATTCCTTAGGAAGGCTGGTGTCATTGCTGAGTATCCGCCAGTTCTTATTGACCGCTCTTCTTAATGCTGAGGAGGCCGTGTTGTAAATTGTCGGAAACACCAAACGTTGGGTTTTGTTGTTAAAACTTGCCTCCTGCTGCTGGCATTTCAGTAAGGCTTTATCCAAGATTGCTTTCTTATAGCCCCGTTCAAGGAACTTGTCCCTCATGGTGTTGATTTGTTCCTGTGCTTTGAAAGGATCTGAGTTGTTCCTGAAGACCCTTAGGAACTGGGAATATGGTAAGGAAGCTTTCAGATGGCTTGGGTGGAAGCTATCGGCATGTAAGAGTGTATTACGGTCAGTGGGTTTGGTGAACAGGGTATGAGTAATTCTACTGTTTTCAATCCCCACTCTCACGTCGAGGAAATCGACGGTGGTTCTACTGGCTGTCATGGTCAGTTCGATATTGGGGCTCGCCATGTTGATTATGGCTACCATGTCGGAGACAGTATCTGGATCGCCTCTCACTATGAGGAACAGGTCATCAATGAAGCGTGCATACAATAATATTTTGGTCTTGAATGGTTCCAGGATATGTTCCGTCTCGAATTTATACATATAACAGTTGGCATACATGGGTGCCATGGCTGCCCCCATTGAGGTACCCGCTATCTGGCGATACCAAGTATTCTCGAAGCGAAAATAATTACATGTTAGCACTGCTTCTAATAGTTCCATTACAAATTCGATGGGTGGACCCTGGTAATGTGGGGATTGTGCCAGTACTTGTCTAGTAGCAGCTATGCCGTCAAGGTGAGGAATGACAGTGTACAAGCTTTTGATGTCGCAAGTCAAGAGCATCACTGGTTCAGGAGGTAAATCCACTGCGGAGATTAATCGTAAGAACGAAGGTGTGTCTTTCAAACATGTTGAGAGATTGACCACTGTCTCCTTCATGAGAAAGTCAAGCCATTGGGCTATCGGTTCCAGGATTCCCTCTTTGGCTGACACAATGGGACGACCGGGAGGTTTTTCGATGTTTTTGTGTACTTTCGGTAAGGTATACAGAATGGGTGTCCTTGGATTTGATGGTGTCAGAAACTCATATAGTTCCTTAGTTAGATAGTCGGCTTCCAGACCTCTTCTGAGTATCCTCTCCAAATGGTTCTGCAATTGCACCGTGGGGTCCGTAGGGATCTGAAGGTACGTTTGCTGGTCACCCAATTGATTAAGAATCTCTTCACGATAATCCACATAGTTCATAACAACTATGCCTCCCCCCTTGTCAGCTGGTCTTATAACGATTTTGCTGTCATTAGACAACGATGTGATGATCTCTCTGTCCCTGGCCGTGCAATTAGAGTGTGACTTGTGCTGTATGCCAAAAATATCTCTTGCTTCCTTCTCCACTGAACGTAGAAAAGTTTTGATCGTGGCCTGGTTGGATATTGGATCAAATGTACTCTTAGGTTTAAACTTTGATCTTTGATCTGTCGCCTGTGCTGGATGGTTTTTAAAGAAATCTTTGAGTCGCATAGTGCGTCCGAATTTGAATAATTCACTCTCCCACTATATATATATATATATATACACATACATAAATATAAAATAAGTAGTGTAAAGATAGCACTCCAAGGACTTCAGAAATATGGTGAAAAAAATGTATCTTTATTTAGGCATCAGCCTAGGGGAATCAACGTTTCAGTTCACTAATGGAACTTTCGTCAGGATGAAACGTTGATTCCCCTAGGCTGATGCCTAAATAAAGATACATTTTTTTCACCATATTTCTGAAGTCCTTGGAGTGCTATCTTTACACTACTTATTTTATATTTATTGCTGACCAGCACCAGGCCGATTATCTCTTAACAGGCTCTTGCAAGCACTGGATTTTATATATATATATATATATATATATATATATATATATATATATATATACACACACACACACACGCAATCAGAGAGGGCTGGTAACCTAAATAGTTAGTTTACCCCTATAGTGTCAGAAATACCTGTTTGTGTTCCTGACACTATAGTGTTCCTTTAAAGATATGCTAATAATGTATCCATTGCAATATTTAGGTGAAATTAAATCCTTTCCTTAATATCTCAGTCAGCAATCAAAATCTTTGTAGCAGTTTAAATATAAACAAAAAATGGATTCTGGTTAGAAATGTAAAATGTCCTGTGTGCAATAATGTTTATTTTGATGAAAGGTTCTTGACATATAAGATGAATCATCTTCTGCTTTATCAGATCAGCTTAGACCAAAGGACCATGGTGAAAATGCTCATAAGCAGTTTTTCATATTACCAGCGAACTGCATCCAGGGACTTATAGCACCATAACCACTGTAGCACACAACAGTGGTTATGATGCATAGTGTCTCTTTTAGTCACGGTAGGCACCCACATAATCCCCTTATCTAATGTTGGATGCTGCCAGTTCACAATTATGACCCTTCCCCCAAATACATTATATTCATAAAATATATTAGGCTATTTATATATTGTACCAAGGCATTATTAGAATTTATATTAATTTACACAACATTTTTTTTTTACTTTTTGACAATAATACAATGAACATTATATCGATGTAATGACCGGACGATTGATAGGCTTATTATGGCATTTACAGTTTCAAATGTTTATTGTAGTTAGTAAGAAATAAATGAAAGTCTTTCATTTATTTCTCATTACAATAAACATTTGAAACTGTAAATGCCATAATAAGGCCTGCTGCAGGATTCAGGAAGGGAGGAGAAACAAACTGTACATACCGTTCTTGGAGAAGACGCTGCTGCGCTATGACCCGGCCGGGCCTCACCTCACCCTAGCGTTGCTGTGACTCCGCCTCCGCGTGACGTCACGTAAAGCGCCGCGTACGCAACTGGGGAGGTCTGGAGGAGGAGCAAGTCCATCCTTCACTATGCAGCAATACCGCTCGCATAGTGAAGGATCGAATGGGAGGAAAAAAGTTGGCAGTGCAGCACGGAGGTGGCGGAGCCTCAATTTTGAGGCTTGATTAGGGTGTGCCCAGGCACACCCGGCACACCCCGTGCGCACGCCTATGTGCCTACCGCCATCAGACTCTCCCCTAGTCTTTAATCGTTTAAGAAGTGCCTTAAAACCCATCTCTTTAGGAAAGCTTATTTCCTCCCAGAGTAACCTCTACTTACATACATGTCTCTTGCTCTCTCCTAAAGGGTAGCACTTTACTCTCTCCTCCAGCTCTGTTTCACTCCGACCTAATTTGATTGCTATTTCCTGTCCTAATGTGTTTTATATCCCACCTCCTATAGACTGTAAGCTTGTTTGAGCAGGGTCCTCTTCAACCTATCGTTCCTGTAAGTTTTCTTGTGATTGTCCTATTTATAGTTAAATCCCCCCTCTCATAATATTGTAAAGCGCTACGGAATCTTTTGGCACTATATAAATGGCAATAAAAAAATAATAATAATAAACATTGCAGTTCTCTGGAACTGCAATGTTTTACGTTGCAGCACTAAGTGCAAAAGGGTCACAGCACCCAGACCACTTCAATTATCTGCAGTCGTCTGGGTGCCTACAGTGTCCCTTTAATGTTTCATTTCATGTGGGAAAACTTTCATGTGAAGGCAGTATACCCATGAGTAGCTGGGTTGTCACTGCCAGGTCCCCATTCCCTTGTATTTATAGCCTAGAGTGATTAAGCACCTAACCGCTGTCTTATCTCTGTCACAGGCAAATACTAGCCGAGACTTAGTGAAGAGTGAATAAGAACTGGTTTCTGGTCATACTGGTCGCACTTTTATACCTGGGTCCTCAACAGGGGGTCCCCAAGGAGATTAAAAGAATAGTGACATTACCCCCCTCCCCCTTTTCCATTCTGTATCCCATATTTTGTGTGTTTTTTTTCAACTCCTATCAAAAAAAAAAAAAAAACGGAGAAAATGATAAATAAAGAATTTACAAAAAAAAAAGATTAGTGAAATTTCTGGCTCCTTGGTGTCTGTACCTGGTCAGGTAATGTAATTAGCGGGCAGACACCTTGACACTGGTTAACAAAAACATATAAAACTTAGGGTTCCTGTACCTTCACTCCCACAATAGTGCCAGCCCAGAGAAGCTCTCTTGTGAGCGCCCAACCTGTCCGAGAAGTGCACGGATTGGAGGTGACAAGCCCGAGTTAGGTGGAAGGTGAAGTTTTCAGTGGGCCACGACCATTCTCCGATCCAACGAGTTCCACAGTGTTGGGTAGAATGCCGGTCACCTAAAATGATAACGTTTTCGGTCAGTGATTGAGCTCCCTCAAGTCCTTTGTATCATTGGAGGTCTCACCACCTCCTCTGTAACCCCTTTTAAACAGCGCCCAGGTTGGTGGTTCTGGTACCGACAGTACACTTGTCAAAGTTTTACCTGACCCGTTCAGGATTTCTAGCAGCTCTCTGGCTGGTCTATGAGAACTCATGGACCACAAAGAGGGGACACTGGGCTGGGCGGCACGCGCAGTAGAGACAAATAATAGTAATACAGTCGTACAAGTCCTAGGCAGTCTGTTACATAGTGGTATCAGGTTACTGGTGCCGTCACACGATTCTATGTCAGACGTATCTTCCCCAGTTAGATGAAACTGACATTTCTAATGTGAAAGTGTAAAACAGAAGTGTTTGACACAGAACCAGGGGCTGATGTTATTCGCTTGATAGCACCATAATATCACAACTGCCAAGGATGGACTAAAGTCTTGTGCAATTGGTCATGAAACTCCCCAACTAAAAAAGCAATGGTAGGAAGTGATACTAGAAAGGGGATGGAGAGAAACTCTAAAAAAGGGGTTATAGAGAGAGATTCTAGAAAACGGAGCTCTGGACTAATTGGGAGATACACAAATTAATATAGAAAAGAGGTATTAGAAACTAAATTAGAGAAGTCTCTTCACAAAATTCTGGATTGTGTCTGTGAGAATGCTAGCCTATTCAACCAAAAGAACATTTGTTCTGTGAGGCATTGATGTTGTAGAAGAAGGTCTGGTTCGCAAGTAGCATTTTAATTCATCTTAAAGGTGTTCCGTGGGTTGATATCAGGGCTCTGACCATGCAGACCCTTGAGTTCCTCCAGACCAAACTTGTCTTCATCATGCTCACAAGAGCATGTTGAAAAAGAAAAGGACCCTTCCCAAACTGTTGCCTTCAAAAATCCTCTTTATTAAAATATTTATGTGAAATTATCACCTCAGTATAAGTTTTATCTGTATGCAATCTTGCTGTTGTAAAAACAAACCTTGACGAAAACAACGTACACGTACCAATTGTAGATCAGCAAAATAAAATCAACACACATCATTCTTGACGTTTTTCTAATATTTTTAACAGTCCTTGTCAGTTGCTTCCCCCTCTACCTACTAAACATTTGTTTTTGTCTGTTAATCTCTCCTGTGTAACATGTTTTAACATTGATTTTCTTGGAGGTACCAATAAATCTAAGCTTAATTTTATTGATAATTTTCAGTCCTGTAATTTATTGTTTAGGCAGGGCCCCTGTGAGGAACTGACTCTGCTGGGTTTTGAACCCTGGTTTACATGTTGCTATACCTCTTCCTTACCACTACACCAGCCTGCCTTTTGCAAATGTACCTGAGATCTGGTAACCTTGACTCTATAAGCATTGGTATCAGTGACAAGTCTCTTCAGCTGTGTCTGGTCATGTGTCTGGTTCTTGGCCTATAAAAGCCACTTCCTGTCCTGTACCTTTGCCAGATTATTGTGGTTCCTGTACTCTCTAATCAAGCTTGTTCCTGTTTCTCCTACCTGTTGCTGATTTTGGACCGTTTTGACTTTGCTGCTTCTCCTTCCCACTGACCTCGGCTTGCCTCACTACGATTATCATCTCTCTGTTCCAGTCTCCCATCTCTGCTTAAGACCAGAAGGCCACTCAAGGCTCAGGGGCTCAACCACCTGGGTAACGAGTGGCTACCTCTGGCAGAAAACATTGCTGATCTGGCTACTGGACTCCAACACTTTGTAACATCAATATCATTACAGAATAATCTGGCCCATTCATGGAGACCGTCGGATCAGATTCTGCATTGGCCCAGCAGGTTGCTTATAATGCAAGAACTATGCAGACCCAGGCACAGACCATTCAAGTGCTGCAAGATCAGGTAGCTGAACGGCAAAATGAAGTTCGATCAATGCATAGTGAGCTTACCAGCTACAGGGCACATGATGTTGCGGCTGCTGCTCCTACTACTGTTACACCTGCACAAGATGCCCGCTTGCCTCTACCAGAAAAAATTGGAGGAGACCGCAAAAAATTTAGGGGTTTCCTAAATCAATGCCGTTTGCATATCATGATGTTACCTAACCGTTTTCCATCTGAAAGAGAAAAGGTGGGATTTATTTTCTCCCTATTCAAAGATGAAGCCCTGGCTTGGGGCTCCCCTTTTCTGGAACAGGACAGTCCAGTCTTGGGAAATTTAAAAGACTTTCTTGAGGCCATGTGCCTAGTTTTTGATGACCCCAATCGCTGTGCTACAGCAGAAGCCACTCTCCTTCATTTACATCAAGGGAGGCGCTCTGTGGCTGAATATGCTGCTGAATTCAGACAGTGGGTTGCTGATACTACTTGGAACCAATCAGCCCAGAGGTTCCACTTCAGAAGGGGTCTCTCAGAAGCTATAAAAGATGAGCTAGCTCGTGTTGATCTTCCTGTTGAGTTTGATGCATTTGTGCGGTTGGCTATCTGTATTGATCGGAGACTTTCAGAAAGAAGATTGGCAAGACAGGTGTGGCGAAACCAACCTCGCCACTGGGCCCTGGAGAAGCCTGTTTGCTAGCCTCCTACCTGCTGACTATGGCCCCTGGGTTATTTGGGGCATATTGTACTTTATATTGCTGCTACTGGCCCTTTAAAATCAGCGATGGACATATTGGGACTTTTGGGACTACTGTCCCTTTAAGACTGTGGAGCATATTCCAGTATACTGCCTTTAATATTACATATGTATTTATGTGTTGAGTTTAACCTGGGATATGTATGCAGCATTCATCTGATTGTTCGGTAGAATCACTCCATTCATTATATTGAGTGAAACTACCGAACAACCAGACCACCCAGGAATAAGTGTGCCTCCAATTACAGTTTGCAACAATGTTGCAAACGGGTAATTGGCAATCAGTGTAATATATTCTTTGTCCTCTGGGTGGCCGCCATTCGGGAAACAAACACGTGGCGGCGGCCATCTTAAACTACCGAACAGCGGTGTTTTGCCGTCGAGTGTCTGGAACTAAAATCGGACACTTGACTAGGCAAACACCGCTGAGACCTCCATACTTCCAGAAATTCGTATAGAAACTACTGAATGACCCGCCGTTCGGTAGAAAGAACCCCACAAACAAGGGAATTCATTCAAACCCTCTCCAGACTCTATAACACAGGCAATTCGTCTGTTTTCATTCCCTTGTTTGTGACCGACCGCAGGGCCAAAATGCATGGAACTGTTTTCGGATACTTTACCCATCAAATCTTTGGAACCCCATATCTCACGAACCGTTCATCCGAATGACTTGAATTTTGAATATGTTTTCCCCCTGAATAAGGGCTAAGGATTTAAAGGTGTACCCCCGGGTTTTGGGGTACATCCAGAACTTGGCTGAAAAGGTTTTTTGTTTAATGTTATCTGAGGGGAGGGGATGTGTGGGCTGAACCATGTATGTGATTGGATATTTTATGCCTCCCCATGGGTGTGGACTGTATGTGTATTATTGTAATAAAAGCCGGGCTGGATGAGCCAGTCCAGAGTTCCTGTTTTACCCTCAAAGTGATGTGTCGTCTCATTATTGGGGGAAGGATTTATTGTATGCTGTTCCAGTTGACTGCTAGGAGTACAAGCCTATTCGTATGGTTCCTATTCAATGGTCTACAGCATTCAGAGGCTTGAGAAGGTTCATATGTTTCTCGGATTCGGTGATTGTGGTGTCTGCCAGAGTGCTTGGAGTCCTCAGGAAGCACTAGGAGCATCCATTAACGGAGGTACCAAGTCGGGGTGCCAGGTGATCCGTTACAACAGGGCTCTTTTAAACCAAGTGCTACTCCTACTTTCTATTCAAGAATTTCTACTCCGACCCCACAAACACCTACGGACTCTGAACCTGAGGCTATGCAGGTAGATCTAATAAGAGGGTCATTATCCAATAAAGAAAAACAGTGGTGACGCACTCACAATTTATGCCTGTATTGTGGTAGTGCAGGGCATTATGCCATCAATTGCCCTAGCAAGTCTAAAAGAACAATAGCTATGACGGCTGAGGGTGCACAGATTCAACACCATTCCCAGATTTCAGACCAACTGGATTCTGTCACACAACCCTTGTTTTCTCTGGCTCAGGGTGAAGAGGGTATGATGACTCAACATCCTCATTTGGTGGTGCCTATCACTTTGCAATATGGTGATAATAAAATTTCAACTACAGCTATGATAGATTCTGGAGCAGGCGGAAACTTTATGGATATTAAATTTGCAGCAGGAAATAAAATTCAGTCTATCCCTAAATCTTCACCTGTGTTAATGGAAACAGTAGACGGTTCTCCACTTACGTCAGGCCCGGTTACACATGAGAATGTGCCCTTAAAATTGATTCTGGAAGTGAATCACCATGAGTCTATATCTTTCCACCTAATTTCCTCAACACAGTTTCCAGTGATTTTGGGTATACCCTGGCTTGCTCTGCATAACCCACAGATTGATTGGAAGACTAGAACTTTGTCCTTTCCTTCAGAACACTGCTTAATGAATTGTCAACCCTCTAAGGCAACACCTGTTGCCACAACAATTAATGAAATGGTTGATACAAACTTAACTAAGCTTCCTCTACAATATCGGGATTTTGCAGATGTCTGATAAGAAGAATGCTGATCAGCTTCCACCTCACAGGCCTTATGATTGCCCCATAGAGCTGCTACCTGGAGCTGCTATCCCATTTGGCCGTATATACTCCCTTTCTGAGCCTGAATTGAAAGCACTTCGTGAATATATACAAGAAAATCTTGCCAAAGGCTTTATTCGACCATCTACTTCTCCAGCAGGAGCTCCTATATTCTTTGTAGAAAAGAAAGATGGCAGTCTACGGCCATGTGTCGATTACAGGGACATTAATAAAATCACTGTTAAAAACCGCTATTCCTTGCCTCTCATTCCTGAACTTCTGGAGAGACTTCGTTCAGCTAAAATATTTACGAAGCTTGATCTACGGGGGGCATATAATCTGGTTCGCATAAGACCAAATGATGAATGGAAAACAGCTTTCAGAACCAGGTACGGACATTACGAATATCTAGTAATGCCATTTGGGCTTTGTAATGCCCCTGCAACTTTTCAGCATCTAATCAATGATGTACTACGGGATCTCCTGGATCAGTTTGTTGTGGCATATTTGGATGATATCCTGATATTTTCTGATAATCTTGAAAATCACAGAAAACAGGTCTGCATTGTTCTTGAGCGCCTTCGTACCCACCACCTATACATTAAACTGGAAAAATGTGAGTTTGAACAAACAAATTCAATTCCTGGGATATGTAATAACTCCTAAAGGTTTAAGTATGGACGCAAGTAAAATTAAAGCTGTGCTGGACTGGCCCATCCCCAAGAATGAAAAAGATATTCAGAGATTTGTGGGGTTTGCCAATTTTTACAGGCGTTTCATTAAGAATTTCTCTGCCGTTATTACACCGATCACTGAACTTACACGTAAAGGAACTCCTTTTCAGTGGTCCAATAAGGCTGACACTGCATTTTCCAGATTAAAGACTCTGTTTACATCTGCCCCTATCCTGGTACATCCTCAGCCAGAATTGCCATTTACTGTAGAGGTAGATGCTTCTGATTCAGCTGTTGGGGCTATACTGTCTCAAAGGACTGGACCTAAGATGTTGTTACATCCATGTGCCTTCTATTCTCACCAGATGTTATAAGCAGAAAGAAATTATGACATAGGGAATAAAGAACTTTTGGCTATAAAAGCTGCCTTTGCCGAATGGAGACATCTCTTGGAGGGAGCCACCCATCCAATTACTGTCCTCACAGATCACAAAAATCTGGAATGTATTCAATCAGCTAAGAGACTGTCAGCCAGACAAGCACGCTGGTCCCTATTTTTCTCAAGGTTTAATTTTTTGATTTCATACCGCCCTGGTTCCAGAAATGGCAAGGCAGATGCCTTGTCTAGGATAGCTGACCCCCTCCATACTACAGTAACCAAAGCCACCATCTTGCTTCAGCCTCTTCCTATTCCTCATCGTCCCTGGGGATCTATATCCATGGACTTTATTGTGGAACTACCCCCCTCTAAGGAACACACTACCATTCTTGTTGTTGTGGACCGGTTAACTAAGATGAGTCATTTCATAACAGCTCGTGGTCTCCCTTCAGCTAAACAGACTGCTGACCTAGTTATTCGGGAAATATTTCGCTTGCATGGAGTGCCTGATGAAGTAATTTCTGACAGGGGAGTGCAGTTTACATCTCATTTTTGGAAATATTTTTGTTCTATTCTGGGTATTAATGTAAATCTGTCGTCAGCTTTTCATCCACAAAGTAATGGACAGACTGAGCGAACCAACCAGACGTTAGAACAATATTTGCGGTGCTATATTAGTTACCTGCAGGATGACTGGCTGGATTTTCTACCCACGGCGGAATTTGCCTATAACAATGCCCAACACTGCTCCACTTCTCTGAGCCCATTTTTTGCTAATTATGGTTACCATCCAACCTTTCTAGTGAGTCTCCCAATTACTACTTCCATTCCTGCAGTCACTGATCGGCTAACCGCCTTACGAGATTCCCAAGAACTGTTGAAGAAGACTCTTTCGGAGGCTCAGGAATGTTACAAAAGAGCTGCTGATAGGCATAGAAAGGAGGCCCCAGTTTATCATGTTGGTGACAAGGTTTGGCTGTCAACAAAGAATCTTAAGCTTAGGATTCCTTCTCATAAATTGGGTCAAAAGTTCATGGGACCTTTTGAGATCATCGCTCAGATCAATGCTGTCACCTTCCGTCTGCAACTTCCAGATTCCATGAAAATACATCCGGTGTTTCTCGTTGCACTGCTTAAACCTTTTCATAAAAATACTTTCCCTGGTCGAGCCCTGCCTGCCCCACCACCAGTCCTCGTGGATGGTGAAGATGAATACCAGTGGACAATATTCATGCTCCTGATCTTCTTCAGTCTTTCCATGCACAGTACCCTGCTAAACCAGGAAATAGGGCATCCAGAGGCTGCGCCTGTAGAGGTGGGAGTAATGTGAGGAACTGACTCTGCTGGGTTTTGAACCCTGGTTTACATGTTGCTATACCTCTTCCTTACCACTACACCAGCCTGCCTTTTGCAAATGTACCTGAGATCTGGTAACCTTGACTCTATAAGCATTGGTATCAGTGACAAGTCTCTTCAGCTGTGTCTGGTCATGTGTCTGGTTCTTGGCCTATAAAAGCCACTTCCTGTCCTGTACCTTTGCCAGATTATTGTGGTTCCTGTACTCTCTAATCAAGCTTGTTCCTGTTTCTCCTACCTGTTGCTGATTTTGGACCGTTTTGACTTTGCTGCTTCTCCTTCCCACTGACCTCGGCTTGCCTCACTACGATTATCATCTCTCTGTTCCAGTCTCCCATCTCTGCTTAAGACCAGAAGGCCACTCAAGGCTCAGGGGCTCAACCACCTGGGTAACGAGTGGCTACCTCTGGCAGAAAACATTGCTGATCTGGCTACTGGACTCCAACACTTTGTAACATCAATATCATTACAGCCCCAGTGCTCTTTTTTGCCCGGGAGCCTATAATGCTGTTAAGACAGCCCTAATGCACATCCAAATTCTTCCATCACATTGCCAGATAATAAAACATAATTCCTCTGCTCAGAGAACGTTTCGACTGCCCCAGGGTACAGTGGTGGTGTGCTTTACATCACTCCAGCTGATGCCTGGTATGTTGACGTGAGACTTGTATAGAGCTGCTTGGAAACCAATTTTGTGTAGCTGCTGATACACAGTTCCTGTGTCCTTTCAGGTGTAGGTTGGAACTCTACAGTGAATTATATAACATATGGTTGATAATTTACACCTTTAAAACACTTCATGTGAGTGTGCATGGTATACAACTTCATGGCTGGACTGTTGTTGCTCTTAAAGGCATACATCTAATAATAATAGCACTTACAGCTGACTGAAATATCTGTCCTACTATATTTGTCCCAAACTGACTTGAAGCAAAGGTTGCACTCTATGACAGTGCCATTGGATAAGAGTGTAAGTCACTGAGCTCTTTAGTATGACCCAGTTGACTGTAAATGTTTCTTATGGACATTTCATGGCTTTGTGCTGGATGTTGTGCACCTATTAGAAATGTGTGAGGCTGAAACACATGAACTTAATAATTTGCACAGGTGTCCATTTACCTTTGGTCAAATAGTGTAGAATTGACATATGGATCAGATCTGAATGTTCCCATGCAAAAAAATAATTCTAAATGCATGTCAGGATCCAAAACCTAATTTCAGAACTTTAGTCATTTTATTACATTTTGTTCCAGCAGTAACTAAGATTTGCCACTAGTGGCCTGCCTAACCACTAGGACTGAACTTTCCTTCACTCTGCCTCACCTGCCTGGGCTGACTACTTCTCCTACAAAAGGCTACACCCAGTTCAATACTGGGCCTGTACATTAAATGAAGTTTATGGTCTACCTGAAAAACTTCTGTTACTGGCTCCCATATACCAACCTGATCTACGCTTACCAACCTGCTTTGTTACCAAACTACTTTATACTACCAACCTGCTTTATACCAACCTGATCTACACAACCAACCTGCTGAATACCAACCTGATCTACTCTACCTACCTGCTTTGTTACCAACCTACTTTGTTACCAGCCTGGTGAATACCAACTTGATCAACTCTAGTGCATCCTTAGTCTGGCTTCATGTCCTAATGGTTTATTCATTTTAATAAACATAGTGATTGCCGTCAGACCTCATGGCTGTCATATGAGAACTTGGACGCATCATGTAGTAGATCTTGCGCCAAATGTTGGTGGATATCTTTAGCACTTGTAAGATCTGTTGCTAATACTTTGGCAATCACCTGAATTCCAGTATTGGGTAGATAAATAAGAACTCTGACATTGAGATTAATATGTACCAGAATATTATAATTTTTTTTGAAATCTTTAATTTTGGTGCATAGTAAACGTTACATACACGCAAGCAATGCCCCAACAGCTGTTGCTGACGTTTCAATTAACATAGAATAACAATAGTTAAGCATGTATCCTATAGAATGTAAGCTCGATTGAACAGGGTCCTCTTCAACCTATTGTTCCTGTAAGTTTATTTGTAATTGTCCTATTTATAGTTAAATCCCCTCTCATAATATTGTAAAGCGCTACGGAATCTGTTGGCGCTATATAAATGGCAATAATAATAATAATAACGGTGCACATTTTGTAAATTGAGGTAGTATAAACAGTAGCGTAGTGCTAGCCATAAAGATTAAAGGACCACTCTAGGCACCCAGACCACTTCAGCTTAATGAGGTGGTCTGGGTGCCAGGTCCCTCTTGGATTAACCCTTTTTTTTTATAAACAGCAGTTTCAGCGGGAGGGGGTCCCTGAGGGTGAGGGCACCCTCAGGGCACTATAGTGCCAGGAAAACGAGTATGTTTTCCTGGCACTATAGTGGTCCTTTAACTGCTTGTGTAGACTGTCTAGTCGTATATAAATGTAGGAAGATCAACTGGTGGCCTAGTCACGTAAGTAGATGAGTATCCCCAAATAGCCGTGTGTACATTGTACAGGATAGTGAACCCCTTCTCTAATGATGATGGTGCTACCTATGCCTGCCCCTGAGTGTCGTGCCGGTCTGTCATTGAGTGCACATTCCATGTGGAAGTATTATGTGCCCGTATGTGTGTGGCACCCCATAGTGGGTAAGTCGTATGTGTCGGTGTAGGTAGTGGGGTGGTCATATGGCCCTGCGTAAGCCCCTGTCGGTTATGTATCCGCTGATGTGTTCTCTCAATAAGACCTGAATCGTTAAGTCATCTAATGAATAGGGGGACATGGAATTCTGTGAGGTAAAGTGGAGGCTATGATTTGTGGGCTATCTCTCAAGTTACGACGGTTGTGGTAATACCCGTTGTGCTAGCCATAAAGGTGAACCTAGCATACCTGAATTACTGTGGGACACACACACACACACACACACACACACATTAGGTGGGTGACAGTCAGGTAACTTTGGGTGTGTTCTGTCCCGGAGTGGGAAACTGTTAGGGTGGTTCACGTGGGGTAAATGCCATAATGGTAGTAGCTAGGCCCTATAGAAAATCAAGTAGTGGCCATGGCATAAGAGTTTGAAGTGGTGCGTCTAGTGGCTGTTGGGTCCCAGGCATGAGAATTTGAGTGTCCCGCAGCCTGTACTGATGGGCCCAGTGAATCAGTGAGAAGACCCAGTGCCTGTAGATGTGTTGCCGCTTCAGCTTGGTCATGGATGGTGATGGTGGAGTCACCCAGTGAGAAGAGCAGTGTGTGTGCTAGACTGCAGCGGTAGCTAATATTCTTTGCCCATAGGAGGGATGTGAACGTGCGAAGTGATCGCCACCAGGCCAGAGTCCCCCCTGGAGAGATCCGCATAGAAGGCTAGTGACATCCCCTTGAAGCTTCAAAGTGACTGCCCTCTAATGGTGGGTAGTACACTGGTTTATGCTTGTGCCTTTGAAACTGGATCACCAGGTTCCTCGAGGCTGCGAGTGGTGCTTTGGCAGGTTTCGGGATTCAGAATATTCCCACCAGAGACACTGCCTTTGCCTGTTCCCGGGGTTAGCAAGGCCACCCGGAGGGAGTTCAGCCTTCGGTATATTCTCTGAGACCCCCCCGATTTTCAGTTTTTTTTTCTGCCTCCTCCTATCCTCCTAGGCGTCGAATCTTTGTTCATAGGTTAGATGTAGTTTCAGCTCTTTCACCACCTGTTGCAGCTCCGTGATTATTCAAGTGTGCTCTTGCAAGGTGCCTTCCACAACGCCAAGGCGGCCAGTCAGGGCGCGCAGGTCCTCCCTTATCATGGCCACGTCTGCCAAAATGTTCTTGTGGAGGCCCACCATGAGCTCCTTGATAGGCGCCAGTGTCGCTGGTTCGGCGTCCGTTCCCGGTGGTTGTGTAAAGTCTCCCTCTGCCTCATCCGACATCCCATCTGAGAAGTCAGAGCAGCCGCCGTGTAGGGCCACCATCTTGGGCTCATGGGCGCTATGGGCCTGCCGCCACAGATCACCAAAGCTCAAACCCTGCCGGGGACTGTCGTTTTTTTTTGTTTGTTTTCCGGCCCATGGGATAGGTGTTGGGGCCTCCCAGTGTTCCTTTTAAACATGGATTGGTAAATTTATGTGGTTTTTCCCCTCTGATACTCAGGAGCTCAGAATCCATGCGACTGTCCGCTTCGGTAGTTAGGCCATGCCCTCTACCGGGATATTATTGTCATTCAGCATGTCTTGTCTAGTGAGAACATCTGAAATAATTTGTATGATGTTTAATTGAAACATAGCAAAACAGAAACCATAGACAAAATTAAATGACCTATTTTTGAAAAATCTAGTATTGCAAAGAAAGTGAACAGAAGATTGGATGTGATTTATTTTATTGAAATTTGACCTCCAACTGAGGCTAATAAGCACACACAGACACACACATTCTCTCTTTCTAGTGCAACACAAAGCTAACAAGTCTGTGTGGATTATTAATAGGACAAACAGGCATTTGTTTACTGCATAGAACTGATATAGGACAACTTTCTAAAACAAGAAATAACTTTTTTTTTTTTTGCAATACAATTTATTTAACAATGCTTAAAGGGACATTATAGTGTTGGACTACTATGTAGGTCCCTGGCCCACCTCAGAATGGAGTAAAACAGTAGCTTTACTTACCTCTTCTCCATCGCCATGCTGGCCTCACCCTGACTTAATAATTAGAGAAGGTAGTGTTCATGGTTACGCTAGAGGCAAACATTGTTATTATCCTAAGCTAGCAAATGAAGTTAAACAACTTGTTGCACTGTAATCTTTGCAGTGTTGGGTTAAACATGTCCTATAAATTAGACTCCATAGACTGAAAGAAAATCCTAATAAGACAAGACATACTTGGTGCTTTTCACACCTGTCGGATAGTCATATGCTGCTTTCATATAATCTGTAAACTGTCTGAGGCTAAATGTCACAGCAAATCACAGTGACCTCCATATACTCTTGGCATTGATACTTGAAAATAACAAGAAGAACACAGATGAAAGTGTTTCATCTTTTAACTATTGGTTGTTTGGTTTCAGGAAGCCCAGATTATTCAACAAACATCTCAACTAGGATTTACAAATGCTTGTTCACTAAAGTGTGACTTTCTAAGCCAAAATAACAGAACATTTTCCATGTCAGCTATGCTTTCATTTTAAGGTCAGTTTGATAAGTTACCTTAGCTGGAGCTGAAGATTTTAGTGGGCCTCATATTTTGTATATACTGTACAAAAGACTGGAAGAATGGAGTCACAGAAGTCGTCCCACAAAAGTATATATTTGTAGAACATAGACCCATCAGGGTATCTAGTATTTTGATAGTTTTCATTCAACCAAGGGGATCAGGAGAAAGCAAATCCAGCTATTGCTTAACATCATAGCAGGACAATCAGGAGCTCATGAATCCCACGTAATGCTGCGCTGCATAGAAAAATAGTATCCAAGAAAACATAACAAAAAATGTAATTGAAGTTTTAAATTGGTTTATTTAGGGGGTCGGAGCTTGCCTGCAAACCTGATCAGATGCCATTTCTGAAAGCTCCTCAAAAATTTATCAAATCACACAGAATATCTAAAGATCTGAACCCCATCCAGCCCTATAAAGTGGCTAGAATGAATCTTCAGAGTCCACCGAGCAACTAGATGCCTTTCTTTCTCGCCCAGAAACAGACCAAACAGAAACGTAGGTCTGGGGCCTACACCTCGCTGACACCTGGAGGCCTGGCCACGACAAGAGAGACCTCAGACCCGCCACCTCAAACCACTACCCCCTCTGCCCACATGCCTGCCATGGGCTGCCGCTCACAAAGACCTGGCAGATGGCAGGGATATCGGGGCCATGTTACAAAAGCCCATTCAGCCTAAGCCTCCTCCTGCAGCAGAGTCGTGAGACAATCCTGGAGCTCAGGTACAGACACCGCACGGGCCAGAGCTGATAGCAGACCATCAGGTGTCACACCAGACGGAACAGCCACCTACCGCTGACTAGACCCCCGACTACAAAGCACGACTTAAAAGTTCTGCTAGCAGATATGCACAAACTTCTGGCAGCAGAGCCAGCACCCATCAAAACGGACCTGCCTGCAGGCAGTGAGAGACCGTATACAGGAAGACATGGTTGGAGTACAAACCCACCTGTCCACGCTTCAGGAATCAATGCAACAGCTCTGGACACAACAAGGGGCCATGTCAGCCCGACTGACAAATATGGAAGACCGCCAACGCGCACTCATGTCAAAATTCAGGGTATCCCCGCAACCATCTCAACAGAGGAAGTGCTGCACTATACCAGACACCTGTTGGCCACTATACTGCCTCACGCAACAGCTAAAAAGGTGTCAATCAATGGGATATTCCGCCTACCTGGCTCTGCAAAATCACTACCCAATATGGCCCGTGATGTAATCCTCAGATGTCTGACAATCCACGACAAAATCTTAAACATGACAGCACTAAAAGGCAAAACAACTCTCAGTTTCAAGGTTTGCTCTTTGTATGCAGCCTTGGACAGAGAAAGAGGTGGATGTAGTGATTGTAGCAGCAAAGGGATACACTGACACACGAAGACAGGAGGATAGAAGCAACGAGCGCATTCACAGAGTAAAGTTTACAATAAACTTACTGTAAGTAAACATTAAGTTATTGTTTTATAGCCAAACGGTCCACAAAGGTTTCTGACTATAAAAGTTTATTCTAAAGTCCTCAGTCTCCTCTCCTTATTATTATTTATTTAAAGGATCAATTGGCCTGTTTCATGGGCATTAGCCTGCTGCCGCATCCATGCTGGATTCTTCTGACTTTCCAGTATAGCTAACACATAACAGTGATCATTGGCAAAGAGCTCTCAGCTAGTGACTGCAGCGCCTCTACGTTTTACTTCATTCTGTAGAGAAATTCAGCTAATCTTTCTGGAGAAAACTAGATGCAACAGATATCGAGTGGGTCCAGTCCTATAGTTTTATATCTTACCACAGGACATCACCAATGCACTCGTCACCACACCTACTACAATGGGCTTTTATATTGTGTAAATTACAGGATTTTCATATCAGAAAAAGCTAAAGTCAGTATATCGTTTGCCATAAACTGATGACTCTCTGGAGCTGTGAAAGTAAAACAGGCAGATTTGATATTATATCTATCAGTTTGCAAGTCTATCTCTGCTATTACATGTATTATAAAATATAAAGCCAATCTATGGTATAACATTTTCGTCTCTTTAAAAAAAAAAATATATTATAACATAGAAACAGGAATATGATGGCAGGTAAGAACCATTTGGCCCATCTAGTCTGCTAAATTTTCTAAATTCTTTAATTCGTCCGTGGCCCTATCTTATAGCTGGGATAGCCTTATGCCTATCCCACGCATGCTTAAAGGACCACTCTAGTGCCAGGAAAACATACTCGTTTTCCTGGCACTAGAGTGCCCTGAGGGTGCCCCCACCCTCAGGGACCCACTCCCGCCGGGCTCTGGGAGGAGGAAGGGGTTAAACTTACCTCTTTCTCCAGCGCCGGGCGGGGAGCTTTCCTCCTCCTCCTCTTCTTCCTCGCGACGTCATCAGCTGAATGCGCATGCGCGGCAGGAGCCGCGCTCGCATTCAGCCGGTCGCATAGGAAAGCATTCATAATGCTTTCCTATGGACGCTTGCGTGCTCTCACTGTGATTTTCACAGTGAGAGGCACGCAAGCGCCTCTAGCGGCTGTCAATGAGACAGCCACTAGAGGCACTGGAGGCTGGCTTTAACCCTCAGTATAAACATAGCAGTTTCTCTGAAACTGCTATGTTTATAAAAAAAAGGGTAAAAGGTAGCTGGACCTGGCACCCAGACCACTTCATAAAGCTGAAGTGGTCTTGTGGTGGAATCTCGGTAAAAATAAATTTAGTAGGCCGAGATTACCACGTGGCATGTGTACGTGCATATGCTGACGTATCGATCAGTTGGTTGCACGAGGCAAGATACGATCAGTAGTGTACGGAGCATGTGCAAGAATACAGGATATAGTATTCCCCCTCCTCCATTGTGCTGGACAAGCCATGCGGTCAAACAGGAAGTTAATTCTTATATTGTATTGATTGGTCAAGAGAATGTGCGGGTGGAGCTTAATATGGGAGGAGTTATATGCCTATATAAGGAGCCTGCACTATTGTCCGGGGCTCAGAATTTGCTGTATTTTGGTGACATTAGTCCCTCTGAGTCCCGATCGGTGATCCAATAAAGAATCTCTTCCTTCCTGAAGAAACCTGTGTCCATCTCTCTGTGCTTGGCTTCCGTCAGTTTCTCCGGTATCATTTGGTGCATTGGCCGGGAAGCTCATCGTTCAACGGTAGCTGAGAGGCAGAGGCGTGAGACGGTCTATCTTTGCCCACGTTCTCTACGGCTGCACCCCTGAACTTCTGCGTGGACCTCCCTTCGTCTCGGCGCCACTGGTCTGTTGTCCAGGAGATCATCGGCCTCTACGTGAGAAGTGCTGGGGTGTCCCCGTCGATGAGTGTGAACTCAGGTTCAGGAACGAGGAGGTAAGACAACTGCTGTTTTAGACGGCAGGACCCGCTAGGGGTATACCGATTGTGCGGTAGGCCCAAAGGGGTTTTTGAATCTGTATCTGCCCCCTCTGTCGGAGGGAAGGAGCGAAGGCGCACCGCTCGATCGAACGCTCTTTAGTCAGACCGTTTGATTCTGTTAGTCAGGCAGGGCGCTCTGGTGTAAAATAAGCCCTAGCCGGACACCGGTGTCTTGTCTAGACTAGCGTTCTAGGGTGTACATTTTGTTCGCTAGGTCGGAGGGACCGGGAGACTAAGCGGCGTCTGTGTAAATTCGGTTCGCTAGTTCTCATCCTATCTGGGCTAAGTGGGAAGGCGTGTAAATTTGGAACCCACTAGACTTTTGATAGTGCGACTAAGAGGCGTCTGTGTAAATTCGGTCCTCTAGCTCGCTATATATGTGGTGATTGGGCAGTGTGGCTAACCAAAACGTATGTAGATTGTTTTTAGGTAGTCCATTCAAGGTACTGGCCAATAGTTTAGTAGGGAATTGTAAATGTGTTAACGATTGTTTTAGTAAAGTGTATATCTTGTTAGATAGCGCGAGCTCAGCCGTCTAGCGAGAGTGTTAATAGTGTGTTGCTGTATCATAGTGCACGGTACCATAACCCTGTATATTTACTGACATTGCATAATAAGTACTAATCATTGTCGTCCATTGCATGTTTAACACCATAACCACTAATAATTGTATTGTGACCTTAACTTGTGCTTTGACCTATGCTAACCGTACTGTAACCGCTATTTGTAAAAGACGATGTTACTGGGGTGTGTTATAGACGGGTAATTCGTATATAGAGAATTATAGCGTGGGTGACTGTATAGTTACGCCAAAGGGCATAATATTGATTATATAGTGACTGGTGTAGCAGCTGTGTGTGTACGGGAATTCCCTGAGTGTTTATTGTGTTATTGTGTACGTTTCACTTGGTAACCGTACCACGTGGTGCTGTTGCCAAAGGAAACGGGTGTGACTGTTGAATAGTACGCGTGTATAGTAATCGTTGTCGACGACGTTCCATTGTTAAAAATGGGTGCGTCGCAGTCAACGATTCCGGATCCCTTAGGATGTATGGTTAAGAATTTTAAAAAGGGATTCAAAACCTGTGATTTTGGGGTTAAGATGTCTTCTGTGCGTTTAGTTACTTTGTGCACTAGGGAGTGGCCTACTTTGGTTGCGGCATGGCCGCCACGTGGCAGTTTGGATCTAACTCTGGTACAGCGCTTACACGTGGCTGTATCAGGTAGGCCTGAACTTTACGGCCAGTTTCCTTATATTGACTGTTGGAGACAGGCCGTAAATGACTCGCCAAAATGGCTCCAGACATGCCACGAGGAGCAATGTCGCCTCATGGTAGCTAGGACTTGTTCGTCCACTAGGACTGGTGTTAGGCCCATTTTGGACACGCCCCCTGAGTCCGAGATCCCTTTGCCGCCCCCTTACTTTCCGTTAAGAGGAAGTGACGCAAACGCAGGAAGTCCTGCACCCCTCCCCTCATTACCCCCATCCACTTCCGCTTCCTCCTCCAGTACAGGATCCACCCCCCCTCGTACTAAATCTCCCCTTCCGGAACCAGAACCCACCCCCATTAGAAACGAATATCCTGATTTGGCGCCACTTCAGACTTCCGGTCAAGCTTCATCTAGCTCGGCTCGAAGTGTTCTATTTACGACCTTTTCCCAAAACCAACCTCCCACATCCCCATACCCTATCTCTCCCCGACCGGAAACCATGACTGACGCTTCCCTACGTAGCCCCATCCAAACCCGACAGTTGACTGGTGCCCAACAATTAAAGCATTATCAGATGCCTCTTCGCCTAAATCCCGGGTCAGCTTATATCGATGCCGCAGGTCAAATGGCACACGCTGACCCAGTCTTCGTATATGTCCCATTTACCACTACCGACCTTTTAAACTGGAAGACCCATAATTCCTCGTATACTGAGAAACCACAAGCCATGACTGATCTGTTCACCTCAATAGTACAGACGCATAATCCGACATGGGCTGATTGCCAGCAGTTACTAATGACTTTATTTAACAATGAGGAAAGGACAAGAATAAATCAAGCAGCCATTAAAGCATTAGAAGATAGAGCCCGTGCTTTGAACCAAGCTAATCCAGCAGCATGGGCCGCAACACACTATCCCAATACCGATCCCGATTGGAACGTAAATGGTGCTGATATGGTTCAACTCAGAGCCTATAGAGACGCTATAATTGCTGGCATGAAAGCAGGAGGAAAGAAAGCCATTAACATGTCGAAGACAGTTGAGGTGATTCAGAAAAGCGATGAAGCGCCCAGTGTCTTTTATGACCGATTATTGGAGGCATACCGCTTGTATACCCCCTTTAATCCGGAAGACGCAGACAATTCCCGAATGGTTAACTCCGCCTTTGTCAGCCAAGCATACGGAGATATTAAGCGCAAGCTACAAAAGTTAGAAGGGTTTGCAGGTATGTCCATCACCCAACTAATGGAGGTAGCAAATAAGGTCTATATGAACAGGGATACAGAAAGTAAGAAAGAGGAGGAGCGCAAGATGCGTAAAAAGGCTGATATGCTAGCGGTAGCGATCGCAGGCGTAGATAGACGGGGCCCAGATAGAGGCGATAGTAAGTGGAATGAGGAACCTCTAAGTAGAAATCAGTGCGCTTACTGTAGGGAAGAAGGGCATTGGAGAAATGAGTGTCCGCGAAGAGAACAGTCTGAGAAAGACAGACCTAGGACAGGTTATGGAAATTTTAGAGGCAGAGCGAGAGGTAGAGGAGGCCCCGGAGGGAGTAATGGTTATAGAGGGAGTAATGGGAACAGAGGAAGTGTTAGGGAAGATAGATATATTCCAGCAGCGCAAAGGTCCCGCGATAGAGAAGGTAGGGACTTCGTAGGATTGGCTGACACGGTCATGGAGGACTATTGATACCGACCGGGCTCCATCCCCCTTGGTCGAGCGGAGCCTATGGTCGATGTATCAATAGGGGGGAAAAGGAGTGCGTTCATGATCGACACTGGTGCCGAACATTCAGTGGTGACTAATCTAGTTGCTCCTCCATCTGGAAGGACTATTACTGTGATAGGAGCAACTGGAAGAAGTGCTGAAAGACCGGTTCTTAAAAGTCGACTCTGTACATTGGGAGGCCACGTAGTAAAACACCAATTCCTTTATATGCCTGAATGTCCAGTCCAATTGCTGGGACGTGATATGCTATCAAAATTACAAGCGCAGATTACGTTCCTACCAAATGGAACAACATCTTTAAAGTTTAATGGACCTTCAGGTATTATGACTTTATCCGTACCTAAGGAAGAAGAGTGGCGACTTTATACAGTGTTGACTAGCCAAAACCCTAGGAGTGATGAGACATTGTTTAACATACCAGGAGTTTGGGCAGAGAACAACCCACCAGGACTGGCCCGCAATATTCCACCTATAAAAATTGAACTGAAACTTGGGGTTTATCCAGTGAGCCTAAGACAATACCACATCCCACAGAAGGCTAAGAAGAACATCCAATCCTATCTAGATAAGTTCATACGGTATGGTATCCTAAAATTCTGTACTTCCCCCTGGAACACCCCATTGCTGCCTGTTCAAAAGCCCGGTACAGATGAGTATCGACCTGTACAGGACTTAAGAGCAGTCAATGATGCGGTTGTTAGTATACATCCAGTTGTACCCAATCCATATAACCTGCTTGCTTTAATTCCGGGCGGGGCTACTTACTTCACAGTCTTAGATCTCAAAGATGCCTTCTTTTGCCTCCGAATTGCCGCAGAAAGTCAATGTATTTTCGCTTTCCAATGGGAGAACGCTGTAACGGGCTCAAAACGCCAAATGACTTGGACAAGACTGCCCCAAGGGTTTAAAAATTCACCTACCCTATTTGGTTCAGCCCTAAGTCAAGATTTATTGGATTTCGAGTCTATCCCAGGAGAATGTGTATTGTTACAATATGTAGATGACTTGTTGATAGCAGCAGTTACAAAAGAAAAATGTCAGCAAGCAACGCACGATCTACTACATATTCTCTGGAAGGCAGGATACAAGGTGTCTAGAAAGAAGGCTCAGTTGTGTTTGCCAACTGTCAAGTATCTGGGATTCCATATCTCTGAAGGTCAAAGGATTATGGGGCCAGAGAGAAAAGAAGCTGTCTGCCAAATACCAATACCCAAGAATAGAAGACAAGTGCGAGAATTCTTGGGGGCAGCGGGCTTCTGTAGGATATGGATTCCCAGCTATGCGATACTAGCAAAACCTCTGTACGCAGCCATCAAAGGTACAGAGCACGACCCCTTCTTATGGACCCAAGAACAGCAAACGGCATTTGAAGATGTGAAGAAGGCTTTGATGAGTGCCCCAGCATTAGGTCTACCTGATCACACACGACCATTCTACTTATATGTACACGAGCAAAGAAGAATGGCTGTGGGAGTATTGACACAGTACTTGGGATCATGGCAAAGACCTGTTGCCTACATGTCTAAGCAATTGGATGCAGTGGCCAGCGGACTTCCACCTTGTCTAAGAGCCGTAGCTGCAGCCGCCCTGCTAGTAGCTGAAGCCGATAAACTCACTCTGGGTCAAGAACTTTATGTACGAGTCCCACATGCAGTACAGACGTTGTTGGATTACAAAGGAAATCATTGGTTTAGTAACAGCCGTATGACCAAGTATCAAGCAATGTTGTGTGAAAACCCAAGAGTGCATTTAGAGACTGTAAACACCTTAAATCCAGCTACCCTTTTGCCACAACCTACTGAAAGTCAACATGATTGTTTGGAAGTAATGGATGAAGTATTCTCAAGTAGACCAGATCTTCGTGATTTTCCCATCCAGAACCCCGATGTTCAATATTATACCGACGGCAGTAGTTATGTGAAAGAAGGGATCCGCTATGCAGGATATGCAGTAACAACAATAGACAAGGTGATAGAAGCCCGGCCACTGGCGAAAGGAACATCAGCACAAAAGGCAGAATTAATAGCACTAACACGAGCGTTACAATTGGCTGAAGGTTTAAGAGTAAATATCTATACGGACTCTAAGTATGCGTTTTTAACCACTCATGCCCACGGAGCTCTGTATAAAGAAAGAGGACTACTGAATTCAGAAGGCAAAGAAATCAAGTACGCAGCTGAAATCCTACAACTATTGGAAGCAGTGTGGGAGCCGAAAGAAGTCGGTATTATACATTGTCGAGCGCATCTGAGAGGAGATGGTGATGTAACTAAGGGAAATCGGATGGCAGATAGTGCAGCTAAGCGTGCTGCTGAATCAGGAAGACAGGAGTATGTGGGGCATATAGCTGCTCTAATACCAACCCCACTGTCTCAATGGACTCCAGTTTATACAACTCAAGAAGAGGAGTGGTTAAAGACTGAACCGGGAAAGTATTTGGAGAACAAGTGGTATCAGCTAGAAGATGGAAGAATAGTTATACCAGCATCGCTAGCGGTAGAAATTGTCCAAAATTATCATAACGGGACACATTCTGGGAGAGACAGTACTGAAGAATCTCTCCGGAAACATTTCTACATACCAAGATTGTCCAACTTGACTCAGGCCATTGTACGCAGATGTGTAACGTGTGCTAAGAATAATGCAAGACAAGGACCAGTAAAGCCACCAGGAGTCCAGTTTATGGGGGGACTCCCCATGTCCGATCTACAAATAGACTTTACAGTGATGCCTAAATCGGGTGGACATCGTTACCTGCTGGTAATTGTGTGCACCTATTCAGGCTGGGTAGAAGCATGTCCTACTCGTACAGAGAAAGCAGGAGAAGTTGTGAGATTCCTGCTACGAGAAATAATACCCCGATATGGACTACCCTGTTCTATAGGATCGGACAATGGTCCAGCTTTTGTTCACCAGTGCCTACAACAACTGACTCATATGCTTGGTATAAAGTGGAGGCTTCATACTGCATATAGACCCCAGAGTTCTGGTAAGGTAGAGAGAATGAATAGAACTATTAAGAACCAGTTGGCTAAAATGTGTCAGGAAACCCAACTTAAGTGGAACGTTCTCTTACCTATAGCTCTATTGCGAATCCGCAGTACCCCTACCAGAAGGATGGGCCTCTCTCCTTTTGAAATTATGTATGGGCGACCACCTCCCGTACTTGGTAACTTAAGGGGGGATTTGAGTCAGTTGGGAGAAGGAATTACCCGGCAGCAGGTTGTAGAGTTGGGTAAGACTATGGAGGAGGTACAGAAATGGGTACAAGATAGATTACCTGTGAATATTTATCCCCCTGTTCATAATTATCATCCAGGAGACCAAGTGTGGATTAAAGAGTGGAATAATGTACCGTTAGGGCCCAAGTGGAGAGGTCCTTATGTTGTTCTTTTGTCTACCCCTACAGCGATAAAAGTAGCAGAAGTGACTCCGTGGATACATCACTCCAGGGTTAAACCAGCAGCAGTTGATTCTTGGCAAGTTACAGCAGATCCAGAGAATCCCTGCAAGATCCGGTTGAAACGCACTACTCAGTCGGAGTAACGAGGAATTATTGTGGATTACAAATTTTATTGTTACAGGTGTAAGTGAGAAGGCCATAATAAAGCCTGTCCTCTTACCATCACATAGTGTATAAGCCAGGAAAGTCCCGAAGGGACACCTGTGAAGACGAGCAGAACTCCATTCCCTGCAGCCCTCACATCCTGGAAGCTGAGGTTCCATCGCACGGACGAAGACTGAGGATGACGGCGAAAGATGTGCTTTTGATTGTGTTTATTTATATGTGTTTTTATATTCAGGAAGGTAGAGGTACCGACACTCCTAGCTGTGAGGTATGCATTAAGACTACGAGAACAGGTAACCATATTTCCCAAACCCTAATTTGGCATTCACAATACGAATGTAAAGGAGATGTATCAAGATGTAGATACTTAAATATAGACTATAGTGTATGCCATTTAGGAGTAGGAGAACCTAAGTGCTTCAGTCCGGAGTATCAGCCTCGTACAATTTGGTTGACTCTCAGGAATGGAGATCCTCAGGGGACCCTAATTAATAAGACGGTGTTAGAATCCGTACATTCTTCGGGTGTTCTGCTATTTGATGCATGTAAGGCGATATCAAGTGGTAGAAAGCCGTGGAATGTATGTGGGGATCTTAGATGGGAGAGGACGTATGGATCTAACGATAAATATATTTGTCCCAGTAGTAAAAATAAATATGTGAGTCCTAGATGCCCAAATAAAGACTATAACTTTTGCCCATATTGGTCTTGTGTGGGGTGGGCGACTTGGGGACAGACAGTAGATAAAGACATGATAGTGACTAAGTTGCCGACTAGCCCATATTGTAAGTCTATGGAATGCAACCCAGTCCATATACTTATTAATAACCCCGACAAGTTCCTAGATAAGTATGGCAATTTATTTGGGTTTCAGATATACGGGACGGGTTTAGATCCTGGGACATTATTGTTTATAGGGATAGAGACTGATACGGTATCCTCCCAGACTCATCAAGTATACCACTCCTTTTATGAAGAGATGAGTATAGATAATAAGATCCCCCATAGCGCTAAGAACTTGTTCATTGACCTAGCTGAAAGTATTGCCGGTAGTCTTAATGTTACCAACTGCTATGTGTGTGGAGGTACTAACATGGGAGACCAATGGCCTTGGGAAGCAAAGGAGGTAATGTCCGGTTCTGAGGCAGTTGACCAACTAATATCTGCACCAGCCGATTATCATTTGAGTGTTAGAGGTAAATCTGAGTGGAGATTAAAGACCTCCATCATAGGTTATGTTTGCATAGCAAGGAAAGGAATAATGTATAATACTTCTGTAGGAGAATTAACTTGTCTAGGGCAAAAAGCTTATGATGATGATACAAAGAATACAACTTGGTGGTCGGCTTCAAATGTCTCAGAACCATCTAACCCGTTTGCTAGATACGCCAATTTAAAGGATGTGTGGTTTGATTTATCCATCACATCTACCTGGAGAGCCCCAGCCAATTTGTACTGGATCTGTGGTAAGAAAGCCTATTCGGAGCTGCCACAGGACTGGGAAGGGGCATGTGTGTTGGGTATGCTCAAACCATCCTTCTTCTTGTTACCGATTGAAACAGGTGAGACTTTAGGTGTTAAAGTGTATGATGTGAATCATAGGAAGAAAAGGGGACCCTTAGAGATAGGTACCTGGGAAGATAATGAATGGCCTCCCCAGCGTATCATAGATTATTATGGGCCAGCCACGTGGGCTGAGGATGGTACCTTTGGTTATAGAACCCCTATTTATATGCTCAACCGTATTATAAGATTACAGGCGGTGGTTGAGATTATCACAAATGAGACATCACAAGCGCTCAATCTTCTAGTGAAACATAATACCAGGATGAGGACAGCAGTATACCAGAATAGATTAGCCTTGGATTACCTTTTGGCAGTAGAGGGAGGTGTATGTGGGAAGTTTAACCTAAGCAATTGCTGTCTTCAAATAGATGACGAAGGGCAAGCAATAGCTGAGCTTACTAGCCATATGGTTAAACTAGCGCATGTGCCTACTCAGGTATGGAAAGGGTACAATCCAAGTAGTTGGTTTGGTAGCTGGTATGAGTGGTTTGGAGGGCTTAAGGCAGTGGTAGGTGGAGTCCTACTGATTTTACTGTTGTGTCTACTCCTGCCGTGTCTTATACCCTTAGTAGTTAGGTCTGTGCAAAGCCTGATAGGAAGTATAGCAGAGAGGAAGGCTGCTGCACAGATAATGGCGATATATAAATATAAGGCTCTAGATCAGGGAGAACCAATGCAAGAAGATGAATGTTGAAGATTCACATCATAAGATAAGTCTGGTCTGGTTCAAGGTAACTTGCGGTGTAAGCAAAACCAAGGTTATGTGATGCCTCAAGTAATTGTAAAATATCAAGAGGCATCAAAGGGGGGAATGTGGTGGAATCTCGGTAAAAATAAATTTAGTAGGCCGAGATTACCACGTGGCATGTGTACGTGCATATGCTGACGTATCGATCAGTTGGTTGCACGAGGCAAGATACGATCAGTAGTGTACGGAGCATGTGCAAGAATACAGGATATAGTATTCCCCCTCCTCCATTGTGCTGGACAAGCCATGCGGTCAAACAGGAAGTTAATTCTTATATTGTATTGATTGGTCAAGAGAATGTGCGGGTGGAGCTTAATATGGGAGGAGTTATATGCCTATATAAGGAGCCTGCACTATTGTCCGGGGCTCAGAATTTGCTGTATTTTGGTGACATTAGTCCCTCTGAGTCCCGATCGGTGATCCAATAAAGAATCTCTTCCTTCCTGAAGAAACCTGTGTCCATCTCTCTGTGCTTGGCTTCCGTCAGTTTCTCCGGTATCAGTCTGGGTGCCTAGAGTGGTCCTTTAAACTGCTTCACTGTGTTAACCTTTACCACTTCAGCTGGAAGGCTATTCCATGCATCCACTACCCTCTCACCAGTGTTCTGTACAATGGCATGAGCACATTGTCTTTACTTTAGACAGCTGAAATAGTACCTCTTCCTCTGTAAATTCACATGTAACAAAAACTGAGGTCCCTTTCCTTCATTTTCATTTGTAAAAACTGAACAAAAATATTAATTGAGGCAGTCAGTTATACCTTTTATCCTCTTCTATATACATTCCTTCTTTTGTTTTTGTCTAACTAATCATTGTTTTACTTTCCTTTTCTCATTTATGTATCTAAAAATGCTTTATCACCCTTTTTTACTGGCTGTGCTATTTTCTCTTGTGTGTGTGATTTGAAAGCTCTTATAACTTACTTTACCACTTTCTGCCTAACCTTATAGATAAGTCTGTCTTCCGCACTCAGGTTTTTTTTTTTTTTTTTTTTAATTACCAAATGCTAACTTTTTTTTTTAATTTTTATTTTTGTTGAGGCATGTGATTATAGGGGTACAGAAAAAAGAGAGGGAGACTTTCAAGGGTTGTACAGGATAGGGTCGTCATAACATATTGTCAAAGTCTCCTGTGATTATCAACCTCATTTTATATATATATAGTAACATGCTATAGCCAATTACTGTTATCTCTCGCTTCAATACTGTAATCTCTCGCTTCAGTACCATAATCTCTCGCTTTAGTACCGTAATCTCACGCTTTAATACTGTAATCTCACGCTTTAATACTGTAATCTCACGCATTAATACTGTAATCTCTCGCTTCAATACAGTTATCTCTCGCTTCATCACGGCTATCTCTCGCTTCAATACTGTTATCTCTCGCTTCAATACAGTTATCTCTCGCTTCAATACAATTATCTCCCGCTTTAACACTGCTATCTCTCACTTTAATCTTGTTGCTTCGTTAAGCAGGCTTAGCTAAGTGTATGTGGAGTACGTATGATAGGTTAGATTATAAAGAACTGCACATTTTTCTTGCTATTTTTTGTCGTTTGGTACAAGCAGTAAACATTTTTCATGTAATATCTGTAGTATAACCGTCTTGTTGCGCGTTAGGTTTAAGTAATCTTCTAGTGCTTCTCCTTAACTTCACAGCAGATTATTTCACTTTTAACAAATAGAGATCATGTTTGCTCTATGCTATGCTTTATAGCCACTATGCCTGCTAAGACTTAACTAAGTTACATGCTATAGCATGCTAGTGTATATTTAGTAGGCTAAGGGCATCAGGTAAAAAAGTGACATCTAAAATATAATCCTGACAGAGTAGAACAATGGGAGAAGCAGGCTAATTTAAAATTGATGAAACAAATAAAACAAATAAACAAAAAACAGGAGCATTACACTTTTTACATCATAGAACGCTGTGCAAAGTCATGTGAGGGGAGCATATCAGGCGATACCCGATCCACGGTGTCTCTATGAGGGAGTCCCAGCGTGCGAGTGAGTGGGGTCTATAAACTGATCTTCCGACCTGTCTGCTGCTCGCTGTGTGGGGCTGGTGCCTCGATGGTGTGGTCATTTCAGCCGATGCCCCGCTTGATCAGGGGTGTTGTAGCTGGAGAGGGTGACTGACTGGGAGACACTTTAGTCGTCAGCGTGTGCGGCAGGTCAGTCTCTTGGGTAGGAGGTCTCAGGAGTGTTGGGAGGCCTCCCTGTGGGGGCACTGCTGTAGATCCTGGTGGCAGTCGCCGCCAGCGGCCTCGATTATCCGGCGTGTGCGGCTAGTGCTCCGGGAGGCCTTCCACCGTGGCCCTCGGCCCAGGTGGGCCCATTGCGTGTGGTATCGGTGTCATCCGATGTGCGCTCTGGGGGGGCCCGCTCTTTCTCGCTCCCCCTCCGCCTCCACACCCCCTTATCCTGCAGGCGTGATGCGGGCATAAGGCTTGTCGCGGGGGCTGCTGCAGGGCTCCAAGTTGCTTGGTGTCGGCGGAGTTTCCCGCTCAGGAGAGGTGGCTGTCGGCCATCTTGGAGCACATCGCTCCAATCTCGATGTTTAGCAGGGCCTGGTTGAAGGCTCTGCGGCATGCTGCGGTGGCCACCTGTGGGGACCGGGATGACCCCCCCGGTCAAGAGGGGGGGGGGGGGTGGCAGAGCGCAGGTCGGAGAACCGGGCGAGTGGCCGTCTCACCCAGGCTCAAGCTCTTAGGCCTCAGACTCTTGTCGGGTTACTGTGGCGCCGCTGGGGTTCTTGTTAGGTGTCCCCGGAATCACCGTCGCCTGAGTGGTGCTTTGGTCACAATTCCAGGTCGGTGTTAGCTTTTGGTCCGCAGTTAGCACCGTTTTCCAAGTTCAGAAGCCGGAGCTCAGACAAACGTGTCTGATCCGACCGGCGGTCAGGCCCCGCCCCCCCTTTTTGTTTTTTTACTATTTTGGCCATAGTGGTTTCTTCACTTTTTTGCTCATACTGACAAGCCTAATGCAATTTTCTGTTGCTTTCAGTAGTGCAACTTTTAAATAATCCAAATTCTACTGGACTCCATTAAACTACTCCATTTTGATAATGACTCCTGTACACATATTATAATTTTAGAAAAGTTTGTTTTTCTAAAATCTAAAAATTTTGTTTTTTGAGTGGTGTGACTCAGTCACTGTTTTTATAGTAAACTACATCGACTGGTGATCACTAGATCCTAAACTTTCACCTGTAATATCTGATAATAAATGTTCATTTGTTAACTCTAAATCTAGTATGGCCTTCCTATTAGTTGGTTCCTCAACCATTTGTTTTAGAAATAAACCCAGTAGGGAGTTTAGAATATGTGTATAATATATATATAATAAGCAGGTATTTTGGTTTTCCGGTTTATACGAGGAAGATCAAAGTCACCCATGATGATAGCTTCCCCTTTCAATGTCATTTCAGCTATCTCCTCAACTAGTAGATTATCTAACGCTTCTATTTCCTCATTTCATAAGCAGCTATTTTGGTTTTCCAGTTCATACGAGGAAGATTAAAGTCGCCAATGATGATAGCTTCCCCTTTCAATGTCATTCTAGCTATCTTCTCAACTAGTAGATTATCTAACACTTCTATTTGTTCATGGGGCCTATCACACACATGAGTTACTGAGCGAATATTACATTCTAACGTAACTCAGACAGATGTTTCCCTCAATAACTCATATTAGGTTAGATTTTATGCTGTCCTTCACATACAGGGCCACCCTCCCCATATCTTGCCTTCTCTGTCTTTTCTATATAAAGAGTACCCTGGTATTACTACGTCCCAGTCATTTTTCTCATTATACCATGTCTCAGTAACAGCCACTACATCTACATTCTCAGTTGCCATTATTACCACAAGTTAATCGTACTCATTAAGCTGCAAGCATTTGTAGACATGACTCTAAGGTTTTAATTTTTAAAACACTTGCTACAGGCACTTTTTGTCCTTGTTTGTGAGGCAATTGGATAGATTTTTTATCATCCCCCCAGTGTTAATACTTCCTAGCAAAACCTCTGAACTGCTCATTGAACTGCTCAACAAACATTTGTTCCATTTTGAGAACGATGTAAACCCGGTATGTCCAACCCAGGGCCCGCGGGCTGGAATAGCAGGCAATACGGCCCACCAGTTGGGAATCTACCCGCAAGCAGATTCAGAGACCGGGTCAGACACCGCAGTGGTTTTGAAATAGCGCAATCGGGTCCCTGCTTTGTATGATGCCGCAGTGCCGTGAGGAAGTGATCATAAGTCACTTCCTACGAGTGTACAAAAGAGCTGCGTGGGAGAGAAAAGGAAGAACTAAATACAGAGACTCCTGCCAGACTGAGTCAGACGCCACTGGACCCCTAGTGTCACGGTCCCCATCTCGCGGCTGCACGTGGTTGGTGCGACCACGCTGACAGGTTGGAGGAATTACCTGTTCAGCAATGAGCCGGGAGCTAAACCACTGGGGCATCCATCCCCTCCACATGCGGGATCCAAAATGGCGTCGACCACTAGGTCACGCGAATGTGCGTGTGACGTCACAAAGTCGACGCACACACACGTTCTGGGGTCAGAGGCCAAGCTCTGACCAATCACAGCCCAAGGAGGGATATTCAAACCCCTGAATTTCCCTAGCTCATTGCTCTGTTGTGGTTTCCGTTCCTGGTTCCCAAGAGTGCGTTTTCTTGTTGTTATTGATATTCTCGGTATTCTGACTTTGGCTATTCCTGACTATTCTGATCTCTGGTTTCCCTGACTTAGCTTTCTTATCGATCTTGTGTATTTCTGGCTTCCTTGACCATTCTCTGTCTTTCAGTGTATTAATCCGGCCAATCTATGGACCGGTTTACGTTTTGTCTATTTTTCTATTCTATCTAGATGTTACATAGTTTTGCGTGTTGGATCACATTTGTAGACATGACATTACTGTCACGGTCCCCGGCTCGCGGCTGCATCTGGTTGCACCCGATCGGTGTGACCACGCTGACAGGTTGGAGGAATTACCTGTTCAGCAACGAGCCGGGAGCCAACCTGGGGTCCAGTGGGGCTGCTGGGCGGCCGGTCCTGCAGTTGGCGAGGGAGCACTGATCCTCCTGTTCAGCTCCCTCGCGCGCATGCCGCTTAGTGATGCCGGAGCTGGAGTGACGTCATATTCTGGCTTCGGTATCACTGCGGTGCGTGCGAGGGAGCTGGGCAGAGAGCGCTCAGGGGGGAATGCTTCCTCAAGCACCTGCCCCCCTGGTGACACCATTGCCAGCATCGGGGGGCCCTGAGGTGGCCAGCTCCTGGGCCCCCCAGGAGAAGAGGCTGGCAAACTGGCATACATAACGGGTCTCAGGGCGGCCGGGCCCCCTGGTGGGCCAGGCCTGGTCGCAGCTGTGACCGCAGTATGTACGCCAGTGGGGATCTGAATATTGTAAAGACAAATTAGCAGAATTGAAAAAAGTCTCGGGTCCCAACAAGTTATATAAAAAAAAAAAGGGGGGGGCGGAGCCAAGCGATCAAGCAGCCCAGACGTGCTCAAAGGGAGCTCCCACGTCTGGGGCCGAAAAACGGGGTACTACACCCAGCCACAAGCACCCACAAGCTGCAGACCGCGATAACGGTGACCGGGAGGGGCTGCCGATTCGAAGGGTACCTTTCTCGAACCCCGGTACACTCGTCCGGACACGCCGAGGTTTGCGGCCTACCTGATACTCAGCCACGGAGAGACGGCCGCTCTCCGGGCGACGCACCGCAGACTGGGACCCCAGTGACATCATCCCCCCCAGGACCGGCGGGGGTCATCCCGGACGCACCCTCTCCACGAGGCAAGCAAAACGGGTGTGCAGCGGTGGACCTCATGATACAGCACCTCAATGAGTTCTTTGCCAAGCTATGGCAGAAATTGGAGGTATGTACACACGCAGCGGAGGGGTGTGCAGTCCCTGACCAAGCACTTCAGCCACACACGCTCAGCACATCCAGGCCACGAGCTAGCGAGATCCCTCACCCACAGCAGCCCCCACACAGGCAGAAGCGCAGACTTCACAAACCCAGTTTTGCCGCAGAACAACCCCCAAGTGGCGGTGACACTTGCCGCAAGCCGCGGAGTCCACCTACCAAGCTCCCAGCCCAGTTAGCGGAGAGAGCCCCAATATGGCGACGGATCAAGCAGCGCTCCTCACTCACAGCGACAACGAAGAAACCACCAAGAAGTACCTACACAAAGTCACAAATGAAACCTGTACCAAAGAAAGAGAGCCTGTGGGCTACCACAGAACCGACTGGAGCAGTCAGCAGTGTCCCAGCCAGGCTCAAAGTCCTACCTCAAGGCCCACAGCTTCACCCACAACAACAGGGGCGAGGTACTAACACACTACGACGGACCGCCCGACGACTCACTCACTTACCAGAAGCCTCCATCATAGGCCGTCTACAACGCCTTCCCAGGCCAAAGACCGCATGGAGTCAGACTCCAAGACACCGACCACTCCGCCGGAGGCTTGCCCGCCGCTGGCGGCGGCAGAACTTCCGAGCCCCACATGGCGCCCGACGAAGGGACGACCCGGTCTCTCTGAGCAACCGAGTCGGTGGACCACAGGTGAAGGCCTTCATAATGACCTGGGGCCGGCCGACGCCAACTCGCACCATGCCGTACCCCGGTGGCTCGTACTGAACGACGGTGCCGACCTCCCCACCCTGCCCAGCAGTGGTATTGGCTGAACAGGCCCCACTAACTGGCTGCCCCACCACCACCACTTTATCCCCCCATGGACTCTCCTTGCTGGACTCTCACTTATGCATATGCCTCCCAGGGTGCCTACTCGTATGACTTTATGTTATTATTTTACCTTAAGCTCTGATACTACTGCAAAGTCTGACGATAAAGCAACAAATGTTAAAGCGACAAATGTTAAAGCGACAAATGTTAAAGCGACAAATGTTAATGCGACACATATTAAAGCGACACATATTAAAGCGACACATTCAAGCAACACATTAAAGCGACGCATGTTACAGCGGCACTTGTTAAAGCGACAAATGTTAGAGCGACAAATGTTAGAGCGACTAATGTTAGAGCGACTAATGTCAAAGCGACTAATGTCAAAGCGACTAATGTTAAAGCGACAAATGTTAAAGCGACAATTTCAACACACATATTACACTTCAGCTACTGAACCTAAACGACAGAAATGCTCACTATTACTGACTAGCCAGGACCCAGCCTGATTCTACTAATATTATTTTCTGTTTTGCTTACCGGTCGTAGTTAAATCATACACATATAAAAAAGAGGTACGAATACTAAGGAAATGTTAGCTACCATTGTTATTGAACCCTAAACTGTACTCCAAATGCACATTTCCCTCTTTCTATTCTGTATCCCAGTTACTATACCTCAATAAAAATACAGATTGACAAAAAAAAAAAAAAAAAAAAAGGTTACAACTCAAAATGACTGTTATAAAAGCTTATTATGTGGTAGCAAATTTGATTGTCAAAAATTCGAAACCATTTACAGGTGGTGAGTTTGTTAAGCAATGTATGGAAAGTGTGGCAGATATTATTTGCCCTGATAAAAAAAAAAAAAAAAAAAAAAAAGATTTTTAAAAAATCAGTTTGTCTCACCAGGCGAACTGAAGAAATAGGAAAATCTATTGAAAGAGATTTGAAGATTAAAGTGGCAGATTTCAAATTTTATGTTTTGTCAATGGATTAAAGTACTGATGCTACAGTTCTGGCTCAACTTGCCTTTTTTATTAGAGGTATTGATAACGAATATAATGTCACTGAAGAAATGGCTTCTTTGGTGCCATTAAAAGACACAACTAAATCTCTTGATTTATACGAAGCAGTAAAAATGACATTAAAACGATTTTCGTTAAAGGAACACTATAGTCACCTAAATTACTTTAGCTAAATAAAGCAGTTTTAGTGTATAGATCATTCCCCTGCAATTTCACTGCTCAATTCACTGCCATTTAGGAGTTAAATCACTTTGTTTCTGTTTATGCAGCCCTAGCCACACCTCCCCTGGCTATGATTGACAGAGCCTGCATGAAAAAAAACTGGTTTCACTTTCAAACAGATGTAATTTACCTTAAATAATTGTATCTCAATCTCTAAATTGAACTTTAATCACATACAGGAGGCTCTTGCAGGGTCTAGCAAGCTATTAACATAGCAGGGGATAAGAAAATCTTAATTAAACAGAACTTGCAATAAAGAAAGCATAAATAGGGCTCTCTTTACAGGAAGTGTTTATGGAAGGCTGTGCAAGTCACATGCAGGGAGGTGTGACTAGAGTTCATAAACAAAGGGATTTAACTCCTAAATGGCAGATGATTAAGCAGTGAGGCTGCAGGGGCATGTTCTATACACCAAAACTGCTTCATTAAGCTAAAGTTCTTCAGGTGACTATAGTGTCCCTTTAACCCTTGTCAACATATCCGGTATATCTACTGATGGTGCCCTGGCGATGGTTGGTAAAAGTGAGGGACTTACAAAATTGATAGAAGACGATGCAATTGCCAAGGCCAACTCACATTTGATGAAGTGTCACTGCATTGTACATCAAGAAAATCTATGTGCAAAGGCATTAAAAATGGATGTCATGCAAATTGTAATCAAAACAGTGAATTTCATAAGGGCCTAGGGATTGAATCATCGTCAATTCCAGGAGTTCCTTAAAAGTATGGATGCTGATTATGGATACATTGTTTATTTATTTATTTATTTTTTAAGTAAGGTGTCTAAGTCAAAATGAAATCAAGTAATTTATGGAATCAAAAAGAAAAATTGTGCCAGAATTTGAAGATGAAACATGGCTTACAGATTTAGCATTTTTAGTGAATTTGACCACTCATTTAAATGAGTTGAACATGGGTCTTCAAGGTAAAAACCAACTTATTACTGCAATGTTTCAAACCATAACAGCGTTTGAAATGAAATTTAAAGTATGGCAAGTTGAAGTTCTGGAAAATAATTTTATACATTTTAATACATTGGCTTAAACACAGTCCTGTGAACAGCGAGAAGTATGCATCATTGCTTTTCGATTTGATACAGGAATTTGAGAACAGGTTTCAAGATTTCAGAAAAAATCAGCAATATTTTGCTATAATTTCAGCTTTATTTTCAGGCGACATAACTGTATTGCTTCTGAATTTTCAAATGGAATGCATAGAGTTGCAGTCAGACATTCAACTCAAAGTAAATGTCTCTATGCAGGACTTTTATAAGGTAGGCCTCAACGTGACATCCAAATGGCCAGACATGGTCGCCCCATAAGTGCCCAATAGGGGAGTTGAACTCTGGACTCTCTGCCTCAGTCCTGTATTGATTTCCTTTATGTATTTAAATGTTTCTATCACCCTTGTCTCGTCTTTCCTCCAAGCTATACATGTTAAGTTCCTTTAACCTTTCCTTGTAAGTTTTATCCTGCAATCCATGAACCAGTTTAGTAGCCCTTCTCGGAACTCTCTTTAAAGCAGGGATAGTCAACCTTTTTCTACCTACCGCCCAATAATGCATCTTTCTTGATGGAAAAATGTCCTCACCGCCCACCAGTTTTCAGTTTTCGCGCAAGTGCGTAATATTTTTTTAGAAAGGAGGATTTTTTTTTTCAAAAAATGTACGTACATTTATCTTTTAATTTCTACTTTATGCATGTTTATAATGTTTTTAACTTTATAAAGTTGAATGAGAAAACAATAACGTAAATTCAAATTACCGTATATACTCGAGTATAAGCCGACCCGAATATAAGCCAAAAAACTGGGAAAACTTATTGACTCGAGTATAAGACTAGGGTGGGAAATGCAGCAGCTACTAGTAAATTTCTAAATAAAATTATATTAATTGAATATTTATTTGCAGTGTGTGTGTATGAATGCAGTGTGTGTATGAGTGCAGTGTGTATGAATGCAGTGTGTGTGTATGAATGCAGTGTGTGTGTATGAGTGCAGCGTGTGTATGAGTGCAGTGTGTGTGTATGAGTGCAGTGTGTGTGTGTGTGTGAGTGCAGTGTGTATGAATGCAGTGTGTGTATGAGTATGTGTGCAGTGTGTGTGTGTTTGTGTGTTGCAGAGCCTTGGTTGGGGGTGGGCAATTTATTTTTTATTTTTTAATTATTTTAATATTTTATTATTTTATTTTATTTTATTTTATTATTATTTTTTTAATTATTTTAATATTTTTTTTATTATTATTATTTTGTATTATTTTATTTTATTTGTACTATTATTCTTTTTTTTAATTATTAATATTGTATTATTTATATATTTTTTTTTTTCGTCCCCCCTCCCTGCTTGCTAGCTGGTCAGGGAGGGGGGCTCTCACTCCCTGGTGGTCCAGTGGCATTGGTAGTTCAGTGGGGGGAGAAAGGGGGCTGGCAGGGAGCACTTACCTCTCCTGCAGCTCCTGTCAGCTCCCTTCTCCTCCGCGCCGGTCTGTGCAGCTCCCTCTGTCAGCTCACACTGTAAGTCTCGCGAGAGCCGCACTATGACCCCGCGGCTCTCGCGAGATTTACACTGGGAGCTGACCGAGGTGCTGAACGGACCAGCGAGGAGGAGGAGGGAGGTGACAGGAGCTGCAGGAGAGGTAAGTGCTCCCTGCCAGACCCCTGTCTGTATTATGGCAATGTAAATTGCCATAATACAGACACTGACTTGAGTATAAGCCGAGTTGGGTTTTTTCAGCACAAAAAATGTGCTGAAAAACTCGGCTTATACTCGAGTATATACAGTACCTTTACTACCTTTGATTAATGAGATCCTTGAGGCTGATGCTGCGAGACTAAATATTTCATATCTGGTTCGATTTTTGTAAGGAACAAACGAAAGTCTCTTCTTTCGGTGATATTCAGACAATTTCTCTGTTTGCTCATAATATGATTTCTCATCCTTGCATCAGTTCCCCTCCTCTCCCTCCTCAATGCCCCCCCCTCCTTTTTTCCTTTTTTCTATTTTTTAACCTTCCTTATAGCAATGCCCGGCAGGAAGGCTGAGCAAGGTAGCCCACTTATTATTATTAGCCAACAACAATTCTCTCATTTTCCTTTTTATATTTTTTATTTTCCTTCTTTCTCCTTTTTTACAAGTACTCGGCTCCTTCTTTCTACTATTCTACAAGTACTCTGCTACTTATTTCTCCTTTTTTACAAGTACTCTGCTCCCTCTTTCTCCTATTCTACAAGTACCCTGTTCCTTCTTTCTCCTTTTTTACAAGTACTCTGCTCCCTCTTTCTCCTATTCTACAAGTACCCTGTTCCTTCTTTCTCCTTTTTTACAAGTACTCTGTTCCTTCTTTCTCCTATTCTACAAGTTCTCTGTTCCTTCTTTCTCCTTTTTTTACAAGTACTCTGCTCCCCCTTTCTCCTACCGTGTTTCCTCGAAAATACACCCTACCCCGAAAATAAGCCCTAGCTGAATTTTCGGGGTGGGCTGCAATATAAGCCCTACCCCAAAAATAAGACCTAGGCATTGTACCTTTGTGACCCGGCGGTACTTCCTTCTTCTATGAGGAGGAGGGGGAGGAGCGTTGCGGGCCGCGGCATCGCGCAACGTGATGACGATGTGCACAGCGCCGTCAGTCTGCCTTCACGGATCTTCAGCGGAAGGATCCATTTCCGGGCGGTGAGGCACCCAGTGGTCGGACTCGGCGGGCAAGGAAGGCATCTTTGAAATGTGAGTACCTTAAAACTGAGTTGGATAGATATATTTTATGTCTGGGACTGAATTAATTAAAGGGGGCGGTGAATTAATTAAAGGGTGTGGTGAATTAATTAAAGGGGGGGTGAATTAATTAAAGGGGGGGTGAATTAATTAATTAAAGGGGGCGGTGAATTAATTAAAGGGGGGGTGAATTAATTAAAGGGGGCGGTGAATTAATTAAAGGGGGAGTGAATAAAATAAAGGGGGGGCTGGATTAATTAAAGGAGGGGTGGATTTATTAAAGGGGCTGGATTAATTAGAGGGGGGTGGATTAATTAGAGGGGGGTTGATTAATTAGAGGGGGTGGATTTATTAAAGGGGGTGGATTAATTAGAGGGGGTGGATTAATTAGAGGGGGTGGATTAATTAGAGGGGTGGATTAATTAAAGAGGGGGTGAATTAATTAAAGGGGTTGTGGATTAATTAGAGGGGGTGGATTAATTAGAGGGGGTGTATTAATTACAGGAGGTGGATTTATTAAAGGGGGTGGATTAATTAGAGGGGGTGGATTAATTAGAGGGGGGTGGATTAATTAGAGGGGTTGGATTAATTAAAGAGGGGGTGGATTAATTAAAGGGGTGGTGGATTAATTATAGGGGGTGGATTAATTAGAGGGGGTGGATTTATTAAAGGGGGTGGATTAATTAGAGTGGGGTGGATTAATTACAGGGGGTGGATTTATTAAAGGGGTGATGGATTAATTAGAGGGGGTGGATTAATTAGAGGGGGTGGATTAATTACAGGGGGTGGATTTATTAAAGGGGGTGGATTTATTAAAGAGGGGGTGGATTAATTAGAGTGGGGTGGATTAATTACAGGGGGTGGATTTATTAAAGGGGGGGTGGATTAATTAGAGGAAGTTGGATTAATTAGGGGGTTGGATTAATTAGAGGGGGTGGATTTATTAGAGGGGGTGGATTAATTAGAGGGGGGGTGGATTTATTAAAGGAGGGGTGTATTAATTAGAGGGGGGTGGATTAATTAGAGTGGGGTGGATTTATTAAAGGGGGGGTGGATTTATTAAAGGGGGGGTGGATTAATTAGAGGGGGTGGATTAATTAAGGGGGGGTGGATTGATTAAAGGGGGGGTTCAATGTACATACCGGTACCGTAAATAAATAAGCCCTACCCTGAAAATAAGCCCTAGTGTGTTTGTTGTGACTAAAATTAATATAAGACCCGGTCTTATTTACGGAGAAACACAGTATTCTACAAGTACTCTGTTCCTTCTTTCTCCTTTTTTACAAGTACTCTGCTCCTTCTTTCTCCTTTTTTTTACAAGTACTCTGCTCCTTCTTTCTCCTTTTTTTTACAAGTACTCTGCTCCTTCTTTCTCGAATTCTACAAGTACTCTGCTCCTTCTTTCTCCCATTCATCAAGTACTCTCTCCGATTTTTCAAGTACTCCACTCCCTGCTATCGTGTATCCCCCTACCTACTCCAACTCGTCCCCTTCCTCTACCTGCGTGTTACACTTGTTCACAAGCGCATGCATTCATACGTGCGTACGCGCGTGATATGGGTGCACATGCGCGTTCAGGCTTGCGCTTTCCTGCACTCGTATCAGCAACCTCATACTTCCTGCTTACCACTGAGTGCACGAGAGATGAACAGAGCGTTCATCTCTCTGGATGAAGGGAGGATTCTGCTACCGCCCACCTGGAATCCCAAAACACCCACTGGTGGGCAGTAGGGACCAGGTTGACGGCCCATGCTCTAAAGTATGAATATCCTTCTAGAGATACGGTCTCCAATACTGCGTACAATACTCCAAGTAAGGTCTCACCAGAGTTCTGTACAATGGCATGAGCACTTCCCTTTTTCTACTGCTAATACATCTCCCTATGCAACCAAGCATTCTGCTAGCATTTCCTGCTGCTCTATTACATTGTCTGCCTACCTTTAAGTCCTAAATCCTTTTCCTCAGATGTTGAGGTTAGGACTCTATCAAATATTCTGTACTCTGCCCTTGGGTTTTTACATCCAATATGCATTATCTTGCACTTATCCACATTAAATGTCAGTTGCCACAACTCTGACCATTTTTCTAGTTTAGATAAATCATTTGCCATTTGGCTTATCCCTCCTGGAACATCAACCCTGTTACATATCTTAGTACCATCAGCAAAAAGACATACCTTACCATCAAGACCTTCTGCAATATCACTAATAAAAATATTAAAGAGAATGGGTCCAAGTACAGATCCCTGAGGTACCCCACTGCTGACAAGCCCATGCTTCGAATATACTCCATTGGCCACAACCCTCTGTTGCCTGTCACTCAGCCACTGCCTTACCCATTCAACAATATTGGAATCCAAACTTAAAGATTGCTATTTATTGATAAGCCTTCTATGTGCAACAGTGTCAAAAGCCTTACTGAAATCTAGCTAAGCAATGTCTACTGCACCACCCTGATCTATTATTTTAGTTACCCAATCAAAAAAATCAATAAATTAGTTTGGCATGATTTCCCTGAAGTAAACCCATGTTGTCTCTGATCTTGAAATTCATGTGATTTTAGATGCTCAACAATCCTATCCTTTAACATGATTTCCATCACTTTCCCCACTACTGAAGTAAGGCTTACTGGCCTATAGTTGCCCGACTCCTCCCTACTACCTTTCTTGTGAGTGGGCACAATATTCGCTAACTTCCAATCTTCTGGGACTGCTCCTGTTAACAATTATTGGTCAAATAAATCTGTTAATGGTTTTGCTAGTGCACCACTAAGCTCTTTTAATAACTATTGGTGTATTCCATCAAGTCCCATTGACTTATTTGTCTTTACTTTTTACATTTCCTCTGTAAACTCACATGTAACAAATTACTCATTTGTCCTTTTTCTTAACTGATGCCCCTTTCTGTAATTTTCATCTGTAAATACTGAACAAAATATTCATTGAGGCAGTCAGCTAGACCTTAATCCTCTTCTACATACCTTCCTTCTGTTGTTTTTAATCTAAATAATCCTTATTTTACTTTCCTTTTCTCATTTATGTATAAAAAAAAAAAAAAAAGTCCACTTTTCTTTTTTTTTTTAAAGGCACAGTACGCCCAGCCCCGGGATCCTGGCTCCTGTAAGAGATCCTGTACTAACCTGCATTGCATCCTGCTTGAATTACTACAATCCTCTCACCTTCCTAAATTGGATTATTATCAACTATCCTGTACTTACCTGCATTGCATCCTACCTAAAGGTTATTACCTGCATGGCACACTACTAGAATTGCTACAAACATTACTCCTTCCTGAACTGAAATTTTATGAACTCTCCTGTACTTGCCTGTATTGCATACCTGCCTGACTTGCTTCAAACCTGCACCATAACTACTTGGTCTACTATTGATTTAACCTGCCTACTAGATTCATCCAAACCTGCACCATAACTACCTGATCTACTATGGATTGAACCTGCTTACCTGATTCATTCAATCCTGCATTCTTCCTTCTTGGATTGCTATTGAAATTATCCTAACTACCTTGATAAATACAACCTGCAAAACCCACTATCTGGACATTGCTGAAATTTGATTTGTGCTCTTGGTTGTTTACTTTACAGGGCATATTACCTTAATGATTATTTCTCCTTTTTGTTTATTTATTCTACTAAAAGTACTGTTATAATTTTAAAGGCTACGAATAAAGTCACTTCTGTTAAACCTGGCAATCGTCTCCTATCTGACCTGATCAAGAACATGACAATTGTAGAGAATGTAATGTGTATGTGTTCTTATGGAATGTAGTGTATAGGGATACCAATTTGTGTAAGGGATGCAGTGTGTGTGTGTAAGGGATGCAAGGTGTGTTTCTGTGTATGTAATTTAATACAGTGTGTGTAAGAGATGCATTTTGTTTCTGTGTATGTAAGAGAATCAGTGTGTGTGTGCGCGTAAGGGATGCATTGTATATGTGTGTGTAGTGTAAAAGAGGGTTTGTGGGGTAGGATAGGGACTGAGAGGGGAGCAGCTCTTTTTTTTTATAGTGCTCTCCCATCCTGTCAATTAGTGATCTCCCCTTCCCTCCTGTCCCTTACTGCTCTCCCTTTGCTCCTTGTCCCTCTGCAGTCCCCCCTTGGTGGTCTTCTCACTCCTCCCCCCCACCCCCCCCTTAGTGGTCATCCTCTCCCCCCACTCCCATAATGGTCCTCCTGCCCTCTCCCAAACCCCTTTAGTGGTCCTTCCCCTCCTCACCCCTTAGTGGTCATCCTCTCCCCCCACCCCCGTAGTGGTCCTCCTTCTCCCCACCCCCTTACTGGTCCTTCCCCTCTTCCCCCCCTTAGTAATCCTTACCTTCTCCCCCCCATCCCCTCAGTGGTGCTTTCCTTCTCCCCCCACCCCCTTAGTGGTCCTTTCCCCTCCTTCCCCTTCCCCCATAGTGGTCCTTTCCCCTCCTATCCCCCACCCCCTTAGTGGTCCTTTCCCCTCCTTCCCTCCACCCCCTTAGTGGTCATTTCCCCTCCTTCCCCCCCCACCCCCTTAGAGGTCCTTTCCCCTCCTTCCCCCCCACCCACTTAGAGGTCCTTTCCCCTTCCTCTCCCCACCCCCTTAGTGATCCTTTCCCCTTTCTATCCCCACCCCATTAGTGGTCCTTTCCCCTTCCTCTCCCCACACCCTTAGTGGTCCTTTCCCCTTCCTCTCCCCACCCAATTAGTGGTCCTTTCCCATTCCTCTCCGCACCCCTTTAGTGGTCCTTTCCCCTTCCTCTCCACACCCCCTTAGCGGTGCTTTCCCCTTCCTCACCCCACCCCCTTAGTGGTCCTTCCCCCCTCCTCACCCCACCCCCTTAGTGGTCCTTATCCCCCCTTTGGTGATCCTTCCCCTCTTCCACCCCCCGATAGTGCTCCCTCCCTTTTGTGCCTCCTACCTATGTAGCATGGCCGGGACGGCACGGACAGCAGTACAGGAATTTCTGTTTCATATACCCGGCCGCCGGCAGACTGAAGGGAAGCGCTGAGTGAGCCCTTCCTATCATTCTGCCGGTGGCCAGGTACAGGAAACAGAAGTTCCTGTCCCGCGGTCCACGCTGCCCTGCCACGCTACATTAAGTGAGCGGCAGGAGGGAGCGCTGTGCGCTTCCCTCCTGCCGGTCACCTAAATATAGCGCCCCCCGGGCCGATGCGTCCTATGCGACTGCCTAAGTATTTACATAATCATTGTACAGCATAGTAACTGCTCGTACCCAGTTTCCCCTTATTGTGTCTATAAGTATTAAATATTAAGCAGAGTAGAGGTCTGCAGGCTCCAGATATACATCTGGGTTGTTCAATAAAGTTAATGAATTGAAAAATAGATTGGAAAATGTAGGCCAAAATAGCTGATTTGAAAAATTCTTCATATTCTGTTATAATTACAGTTTGGCTGTGTTAGACTAATTATTGCAATTCAGTGTTTAGTCAGTAAACACTTCATATGTTGATTTGGAATGGTGCACGATGTATGCTTTGCCTTATAATTATTGTACAACCCACTCTTTTCAATAAGAAAAAAAATTGAGTAATCATTATCATTGCTTTAGCTTTTCATAGATTTGCATCACCAATCAATTTCTTTTGAAAATATGTATATGTTTGCATGGCAGTTAAACATTACTACCAGAATCATAACTTTTCTATTCTATTCACACCAAAAAGAAGACAAGTTGCTAGCTGTTTGGCTCTGTTGATGGCATTGTTCAGCATTTCAATGTGAGATTCTACTAAGAACTCAGAACCCCTGGGTTTTACTGCACAGTTTATTTGTTTAATGTAAAGCCAAACAAACATCAGTAAAAACTGGTAGAAATGTAAGTGTAGAAATCAAAACACTTGTAAACAAGAAAGGCAGGAGAAAAATAGATAACACTGTATGCATGATTTACACTAAACTACTACTAGAAATGTTTCATTAATTTGATCTAAAATTGGCAAAATCGATTTTCAGGTCATCACTAATCATTGTTTCTTAAATTTATCCTTGAGTCATAGTGAGGCATTGTGAGTTCACAGAAGCAGTGTCTGCTCTATTCCTGCGCTGCATAAATCCTCTGTTTAGACATGAGTCCATAACTAGACAAATCAATAGATTTACGGGTAAAAGTATAATTTTTTTAGCTGATTGAAAGTTGACCACTGAAAAAGTTAAACACGTTTCCATATATAGCAGATATAATAATGATAATAATAATAATAATAATCTACTTACCGGTATATAAAACTTTGCTCCCCAAGGACACTCAAACCACTAGCCGCTCTTTCTCATTTGCACATAAATAATTGTAAAACACAGATGAGGTCATTTACAAAACACTGGATTTTGTCCACATGGACAAATTCTGGTGAAAATTACGATATTCTGACCACATTGCCTATTTTCCTATTTCATATTTACTAATCCAAAATGCAGTCAGAATTTGGTAAGCCGAAGCAAATCTGCAGCAGTCCCTTGGATGCATTTGGTGTCCAGGCATTAGGTCCTCCCACTGGTTATTATTTTTAGGGCCCCCACCATCTGCCAATGGCAGCTGGCAGCACATAATTAACTCTTGCAGTGCAAGGGTTTTTAGGTAAATATGTTTTTATTGGTTTTGTTACTTTACATCTCTTATGCAAGGTCTAGTGGCATTCGTTAGCTGAGACGCGCAGGTCTCCAATATTGTTAACAGCAGTTGGTTTAATGCATTCAACAGTAGTTGGACTCGCTGGTCCGTGAGTGTTTGCATATCAGTTTGCTGTATGGTGTATGAGCCTTAGATGCCGAGTGTGTTGGAAACAGAAAAAAACACTGATATCAAAACATTCATATTCGTGTGGTTGCATAGCATCAAGTGTAGAGGTCCCATTTTAACGACTCTTCCTGACTTTTTCATCTATTTATTTATATGCTTAACGGTGTATTAATGTAATGGTTATTCCTTGGGTTGTTTGATTCTTGGGAATGTGTTTTGAGTTCGCAAGAGTAGGAGAGTGTTGGCATGTGTGGTGTCTTGCGGGGGCTCGCCTTCAAGGAGTATTTGGTGGTGGCACTCTATGAAGCTTGTGGGGGTTAGCGAGCATCAATGGTGTTCAGGATTCATGTGTCCATGTCTATCTATATAACCTCTGGGACAGGTGAGTGTGTGAATTCTGTTAGTTGGGTTCATTTTTTGCGTAATACTGATTACCCTCATGTCCCCTTTGGTTATCCTGCCTTTAGTTTGGGGAGTATGCACCCATAGTCGTGTTGTAAATCCTTGTGATGCCTGTGGTCCGTGACAGCGTCTTCTTAGGTGTGAGGTCATCCCTGTCCTGCCACTGTCTCTCATTTTCACATTCCCCGTGTCAGTGAGTGTGTCAGTGTCTCCGTTGTCTCCTTTTGTCTAGCTAGTTAGCTATCACATGACTTTTATACGTTGTGTGTGTTAGGGAGGAGGGTAGTAGCAGAAGAGTGTAAGAGAGTCTGACAGCAAGGTACCCCCCGGGCCCCACCCCACTGCGCCTCCTCCAACCCTATTTGCAATGTATACTATCCATGGTTGCGATCTTTCCAGAAATTTCATGAGATTACCCATCAAGGTCATGTGAATTTCCTCTGCGGATCTAATTTCTTCCACCCTGTTAAGCCATTGTTCCGCTGTGGGTGCCCGGGTTAGTTTCCAGTGTAAAGGTATCAGTGCCTCGGCTGCGTCGAGAAGGTGTCGCAGGATCGACTTTTTGTATTTTTATATCGGTTCCTCTGTGGAGTGTAGTAATGCTCTCTCCATTGTGAGTGGGGTTGATTCGCCCAGGATATCTTTAATGCGGGAAGAGATCATATTCCAAAATGGTTGGATAAGGGTGCACTCCCACCAAATATGTTTCACGGTTCCGATCTCGGTCTTGCATCTCCCGCATGTCGCTGGTGCGTTGGGGTATATTTTATGAAGAAATTCCGGGGTTCTGTACCAAAACGGTAGTACAATCTGATTGAGGATTTATGTTGTAGGGTCAGGATTTTGTCCCATTGTGTATTCGTGAAGGTTTTGTTCGCAATTCGTTCCCAGTTGCGCTTATAGGTGCGTGCCTAAGGTTGGCTTTCTTCCAGTAAGTATTGGTATAAGGTGGAGGTCGGTTTTGTGATGGCCGTTTTCCCATAAGATAGCCCCTTGAACCATGTGAGGTTCCTGTGTACTGAAGGCTTGTCCGATATTATGTTATAAAAATGTTTCAGTTGCGAGTATCGGAATATTTGCATAGGGGTTGGTGCATCCCCTGTGAGGAGGTTTATGGGTTTCAGTCCTGTTGTGTCCAATGCTTTGTGGAGTGGGATAAATTCCTCCCCATGGAGGAAGTCCCATGCTCTGGGTGGGAGTCTTCCCCCTATTTGCTGGTTGTCCGTCAGTGTGATCATCGGGCTTGGTGTGGGGAGATGGCTTGTGCTTTCCGTATCAAGGACCAAACCTCAAGGGTTTGTGATGCTGGGGAAAGCCTGTTCGGTCTAGTTGGTGGTCGTCTCCTTGCGTTCCATAGGCCGGTGAAGATGGAGCACTCTAACGTAATCCATTGTTTATGCTGTGGGTTGGTGTTTATGCTGTGGGTTGGTGTGCCATTCTAGTACTCTCTGTAAAGTGGTCGCATGGTGATATTTGGAGTGTCAATGGGATCGTTTGAAATAGGTTCAGCAGCCTGTGTAGGATGTTCATTTTAATCACCACTGTGCGGATCAGCCAGGAAATGAGCGGATAGTTCCAGTTCCGTAGATCTTGCTGTATGCAGGTGAGAATTGGGATGAAGTTTGTTTGGTATAGAGTAGCCGGGTCCATCGTCACCCATATTCCTAAATATTTAATTTGCGTCTGGCACCAGCGGAAAGGAAAGGCGGCTGCTATAGCTTTGTGTTCTGAGGCGGGGTCCACAATGTTGAGTAATTCGCATTTAGTTAGGTTGAGTTTAAGGCCTGATAGGTGTCCATATTTTTCGAATTCCTTCATAAGGCATGGTAGTGTGATCCGTGGTTGTGTGATGAAGAAGAGCATATCCTCTGCATATGCTGCGACCTTGTGTGCGTCACCTTGCCATTTGAAGCCTGTGATGTCAGCATTCCGTCTGATTGCTTCTAGCATGGGCTCCAGTGTCAATGTGAAGAGTAGTGATGACATTGTGGATCGAGAAGGAGTCAGTCACCGCCCCGTTAACTCTGATTGTTGTATTCGGATTGCTATATATGGCTAAGATCCATGTTGTCATGGATTCGGCGAAGCCCAAATGCCTTAGTGTCAGTTTCAGGAACGTCCAATCCACCTAATCGAATGCCTTTTCAGCATCAGTAGAGAGCAGGAGTAACGGCGAGCCATTCTTCCTCGCCAGATGTTGTATGGCAAGGACCAGTAGGGTGCTGTCCCTTTCAGGTATAAATCCCGTTTGATCAGGGTGTATCAGCATTTGCATCAACCTACTTATTCTGGTAGCTAGGACTTTTGAGAAGAGTTTCGTGTCAATGTACAGGAGAGAAATAGGTCAATAGCTGCTACACGGTTCAGGAGTGCAAGGGTTTTAAAATAGTTTGGATTCTCTTTTTAAATCTAGACCAAGATTTTAAGCATCCGGGCCCAGATTTAATTCAATCAGTACAGATATCAGCTGTCCTGAAATACAGACCAAATTCAGGCCCGTTCGGAACCTGAATTACAAAATCCAGACATTGCTAAATTGCAAAAAACAATGTCTGGATTTTGCAGTTCGAATGGCCCTGTACGCAGCTGGATGGTTTTGCCCCATTTGGTACGGAGCCATTCTGACTAGTGAATTACCACAAGAGAAGCAGAACTGTGATACACTAAAAACATGATTAGTTGTGTTGCATGAAGCACGCAGACATGGCTCTGTAAATCTAGGAGGTAACAGTAAGATTCATGAACACATTTTGTAGACACGTATCACTGAAAATATTGCATTGTTCAAGTGTAGCCTTGTGTTTCATGTGATCTGCTCTGCTGTAACTCTGCTATATTTACACTGTGATTGATTTATGTAAGTGCTTGACATTTTGCTTTGTCATATCCATGTAAGAAATATATTTGCTTGTTGGAGATCCCCTCACAAGCCTTTTTGTCACGTGCTGCCTTACTCATGTTTAAGTATGTTTTTAAACTGTATATATATACATATATATATAAAATCAAAATTATGCAATTATACAATCCCCATTGAAAATCAGTTATTGTTTTTTTGTCAAAAGCAATTGAAATAGCTTAACACAACAAATGCTTCAAGTGGTTTCCTAATATGTAACTGAAAACTCAACTTAATATGACTTCTCAAATCTCAAAATTATTTAACCCCTTCGGTGCAAGCATCATTAGTACTTATTAGAGCACCCTTTTGCTGTTATGAATTGCTGCTAACAAGATGCATAGCCAGACACCAGCTTCTAACAGAGTTCCTGAGGAATCTTACCCCCTTGCTTCTGAGCAATGGCCTCCAGTTCAGTGATATTATTGAGTTTGCGTTCTGCAACCACCTTCTTCAAATTGTACCAGAGATTTTCAATGGACTTTAAGTCAAGTGACTGTGATTGCCATTGTGGAATTTTCCAGGACTTCTTCTGGAACCAAGGAATGGATGAAATTGGTGGAATTAGAGATATGCGTGGGATCATTGTTTTGTTGGACAGTCCAATGACGCCCAAGCTTTATCTTCCTCACAGACGTCATGATGTTTTCTCATAGGATTTCCTGATACTTCAGGTTGCAGGTTTCCAGTGCCAGAGGATACAAAGCAGCCCCAGAGCATCACAGAGCTACCACCATGCTTAACTGTAGGCAGAGTGTTCTTTTCATTATATGCTTCATTCTTCTTCCTCCAGACATACCACTGATCCATTGGGCCTAAAAGTTCCAGTTTTGTTCATCGTTCCAGAGAACAGAATCCCACAACTTTTGTGGCTTATTTATATGATTTTGAGCATATTAGAGCTGATTTGTCTTGTGCTTTTGGGTCTGTAGGGGTGTACGTCCTGGAGTTCTGGAATGGAAACCTGTGTTTAGTTCTTGTCTTACTGTGCTCACTGAAACCTCAGTGCCTGTTGCCACCAAGTCATACATCTGGTCTTTTGCAGTCACTCACAAAAGACCTGTAACAGGACTTCTCAGAAATCTGGTTGCAGCAGATGATAACTTCCTTTTTCTGCCCCATCCAAGTAGTGTAACCACTGCTCCTTCAACGTTGAACTTGCAAACTATTCTCCCAATGCTGCCTCTAGGAACATTCAGTGCCTTCCCTATCTCTTTGTATCCTGTTCCTTGTTTGTGAAGGGCGATGATCTCTTTTCTTAACTTTGTGGACCATTCTTTTGACTTAGTCCTATTTCTAACATGCAGTCAAACGTGACACTCAACAAACCCCAAGCCAGTTCAAGTATTTCAATTGTTGCAGCTCAAGCACACCCGGTGCAACTAATAAAGTCCTGTTTTAGGTTAGTTGGTTAAGACTGATGGGATCTGACGTCAACATGATGTTTACCGATACAACTAATCTCTGCGTAGGACCAAGGATGACCCTTTCAGATTTACTTTGTTTTCCCCTAGGTGATGCAGGCTACAGTTGCTGGGAGTGGCTGCACACACCTGTCAGCAGGACTCTAGGTCAGGGGTGGGGAACCTTCGGCTCTCCAGATGTTTTGGACTACATCTCCCTTGATGCTTTGCTAGCATTATGCCTGTAAGAGCATTATGGGAGATGTAGTCCAAAACATCTGGAGGGCCAAAGGTTCCCCACCCCTGCTCTAGGTCCATCAAGGATTAGCTATGATAGAGGGAATTGCAGAACGCGAATGATTTAGTGCATCTTTGGTGTACTCAAATATTGTTTCAGTTACCTGCACAACAAAGGTGATGTCTTCCTGTGATCAAAATGTCTTCTACATGATAATTGTATACTGTTATTTACACAATCTAGCGTCATGTGCATCTGGATTCAATAGGGATTGGGAATGTGCCAGAAGATTAGGCCAGGAAAACAAGATACCAGGGGCAGCCAGATCAGAGACAATTCACGTGGTTGTTGTTGAAACTGAGATTAGAACGATAAAGAAACATTCATGTATGTTGAATCAATTAAAATATACAGAAGGTATGAAATGTGTGTAATTGTCATCATGCTTAATAAAAGTGATGTTGTGAATCATTAAGCGTAGATACCTGTCCTTCAAAGCTTTATAGTGTTATATTGTGTTAAATAAAATACAGTGTGTTAAAAGTTAATAACACAATGCATAAAAAGTTGGTTTGACAAAAAAATCTATTTAAGTAAACACTTGTTTTTCAGTCCAATAAAAGTTGAGGGATACCAGGCAAAAGTCAGAAAATGTTATCAATGTTACCGATTGCTTACCGTAAAGCAGACCAGTAATTTTTCCCTTTTTTTTTTTTGTCTTTACTTTTGGATTCATCACATTTCTCTGCTTAGTAAGTAAACTAAGAAATACATTTAGAACAAATTAGGCATAATTCAAAAATCTTTCAAAAAAACAAGTTAAATATATTTGACTGCATTTGTGGCTAAATTTTGGGCGTTCATACACAACTCATAATTCACTAAACAAAGAAATCTAGTAATTAAAAAAAAAAGTCAAAAGGCTCAAATAAGTGGTGACTGTAACTGATTTTCTTCTAAATCATCTGGTTTTGTCTACATTTTTCAATCCTACAGTGTAGTGAAAAAAAAATTGTTTTATTTAACACCTAAGAGAAAGCAGAAAATTCTTTAAAAAGAATAATACCGTATTGTAAGGTGAAATAAAATAAAGTGGAGAAAACCACACAAAAATCAAACTCACGTTCCTGCAGATTATTATTGTCTGCTATTTTGTCAATCTATAATGGTATAACGTGACAGGTATAAGGGTGTACACAGTACAATATTTATTCTTCGTCATAAGTAGCTATTTAATAAACTGATACTAGTTGGAAGACAGGTAAATCAGATGACTAAAATATTCAACTAACCTTGCATAATGGCAACAAAGATTATTTTTACCACTATTAACAAATTTGCCAACATCCTCTGCAGTGTTGTATAAGTTTCTCTCTGCAAAATAAATTATATTAACAGCATATACCCTTGCATTCACTACAGGAGTGATATATATTGCAGCATTTTCACAGTATTGTATTTGCAAACCATGGACAAATTATCAGTGAACATCGCTCAACACAATTGACATGTTCTATCGTACTTCGTAGTATTGTTTAAACAAAAAAAAACAACGATATTGGAATTTTGTCATAATTACATTGAAAGTGCTCTGTATCTGTTTGTTGGTTGATATATATGTTCAGGAGTCTGTTCATTGTCCAGATTCACATTTTACGGGACATTTTGAGTCTTACATTCTGTTTGGAAAGCACTAGGTTTTCTTCTTTGGACTTCATGCAGTTTTTGACAAATTCTGTCACTTTGTTAAGTCCTTCTGCCAGCCCTTGACCTGTGATGGCACAGCATGGCTGCACATACCAGTCTCTATCAGAACAATGCTTCTTCATATTAAATTTCCGAGTTATCTCTTCAGCATTCAGTGCACCTGGCAAGTCCTGCTTGTTCGCCAATACAACCACTGGAACGTTTTTTATTAACTCGTGCTGAAGGATGGATTGAAATTCTTTCTTTGATTCATCCATATGTTGCTTGTCATTGCTGTCCACAACATACACAAGTCCATCTGTGTTCTCAAAGTAGTGGCACCAGAAAGCTCTCATTTTCTGCTGTCCTCCAACATCCCACATGGTTAGTTGCAAATGTCTCTCGCTGTGGATCATCTCCACGTTGAAACCTACTGTAGGGGTTGTTGAAAAAGAATCTTTAAACTTGAACTTGTACAGCACAGTTGATTTTCCTGCTGCATCCAAGCCAAGAATCAGGATACGGGCTTGTTTAATTTTGCCTTGCGTAGAGACCAGTAGACCCATGTGTGTGATACTAAAGCCAGTGAAACGAGCGATAGAAAAAGTTTTGCATGGTGCTTCTAATAATGTGAGCTGTGTACTTATAAGCTGTCTTATCAGCAAGTAAAAAGGTGTATTGTTTATGAAGGTTTAATGTTCACTGCTTGTCACAAAGGTGGAACTGTCATGAGTAATAAAGAATGATCAATAAGGCAAACCAAAGTTCAAAGTATATGTGAACATAGGGAGGTGTGAAATTACAATTTCTAAAATAATTCTTTATTCGAGAGTGCTAAAATATTCAATATTCAAAAATGATTTTAGAAGTACCTCATTATGTTTTCATTGACAGTATAATCAAAATGAATTCTTTAGTTAACCAAATAGTTGAACATGAGGCCATAAAATATTCATTATTCTTGATTTTAGAGGAGCAGGGAACACTGACATGGATATTAATTTCATCACAAACGTAGAATACGAATCATACACAGGCAAAACAATGGTTTAATTCATGTTTTAAAACCTGTAATATTTGACTGCCTTTGTGTCATTTTCTCCATTTAGCACATATTCAAATATCTCTCATTAATCTCGATTTTGTAGCATATAAAATAAGATAGGGCAATGATATCTAGTTTGTTTGCTTTTCTGGTTTGTTACAGTAGTCATAGAGATACAAATGAAAAGAAAGATAAAGTTCAATGGTTCAATGGTTAAGTAGATGTAGAGTGTGCGCTATCTCTATCAGGTATGCTACAGAAATGATATTATATACATCTCATTGAAATACATTTATACTTTATATTGTGTAGCTGGCCGTCAGATTGAATTAGAACAGCAAGTTATAGTTAGAACAGCAAACCAACAGCAAAAGAATGAAATCATTAGTAACTTTTTGCACTGCGTAATGCATATTCACGAATAAATATAAAAAAAAGTATCAAGCATGATTTAATTTTCTTTGCTGTTGGTTTGTTATGAACACTATGACTGTCTCTCTAGCATGGTATTTTGAAATTACTATAGGAGTATTAACATCAATTATAATTGACATACTCTAAATATAGGTGGGCCTACATGAAATGTACATGGTAAATTAACAAATTATCAGTTTTCTTTCTATCTCTTTGGTTAATGGACTATCTGGTTCTGAATTCCTTCGTTCTGTTACTTTGATCTATTCCCCTTATTTTTTTTTCAGTAAAATGTATTCTGATGGGTGTATTTGATTTCCTTTAATTTCAATCCGCAACTAACAGATTGTGTACACAGAATATACCTATAAAAGAGATTAAAAAAAAACAAACAAAAAAAAAACTTTGAACTGCCCCCATACTCCTGGAATGAAGATGGCACGTGGAAAGGTTATGAAATTTACTGTTTCAAAACCTGAATAATGGAAACTAACAGAAGTGGAATTTCGAGGAAGAAATGCAATTTTAAAAATGACTTGAAATATTAGAGATGGTGTTAACCCTCATTTCCCAGCGCCCTTTTACCATACCCTAGCTCTTCATGACCCTCTACCTCACAGTCTCTTCTTATCTATTGACCATCCCCATCATGATCATTTGTTTCTCTATTTCCTCACCTGCCTCACATCCCATGGATGTTTTCTTTCCATCTCACATTGTCTCTCCACGTCAGTATCTCTCAGTCTACCCTTGCTTCTCCATTGCTCCTCCAGTGTCTCCTCCAGTGTTTTTCCATTTACATTATTGAAATCTGTAGAAACACAGAGGGCAACCTACTGCTAAGAAAATCCTGGAATTCCTGAAGGCCAGACTAGCCACTTGCATGTTCACTGCTCAAAAGTTGTTTGATGACTTACTAATATTGTGGAATGTCCACAGGTTTTTCTTTCTACACCAGCCGATAGTATTTTGAGGTTTAGCACTTGGTGTCAGTTTAAATTTAATGTGATTTTTTTTGTCAATCAAAATATATTGAGTGGAAAAAATACTTGACAAGGGATAATAATAAACTATAATCAGGCGGGAGACTTTATTTAAAAGAAGAGAAACCTTCACAACAAGAGGACATAGTCTTAAATTGGAGGGGCAAAGGTTTAAAAATAATATCAGGAAGTATTACTTTACTGAGAGGGTAGTGGATTAATGGAATAGCTTTCCAGCTGAAGTGGTCGAGATTAACACAGTGAGGGAGTTTAAGCATGTGTGGGATAGGCATAAGGTTATCCTAGACTTAAGAAAAGGCCAGGGAATAATTACAAGTATTTCAAAATATTGGGCAGACTAGATGGGCCGAATGGTTCTTATCTGCCATCACATTCTATGTTTCTATCACATACATGTGCACAGAGCATACCATGCTGTTAAAACAAACTGAAATGGTACTCTTTTGACACCTTTAACCAACTGGGCTGCAGGCAGGAGGGGGAGGAGGGAGGTGTGGGATTGTACACCAGCTGGGCACCTTACGTCAAGCTCCGTAAAGGCCACTTGACACTGCATTGGTCAGTGCAATCCTGGCCAGTGAGGAGAAAAACAAGCAATACAGAGAAAAAAAACAACAAAAACAAGGAACTAACATTAAACTAAACGTTTTGACCTGCATTGACAACTTCCATTGAGGAGTAAACGTTAGTTGGGTCCCAAGCATGAGTGCCATGTTGATGGAATCCATACTGGGCATAGTCTCAGTGCCCCTAGTAGGGCAGGTGCATCTGCGGTTGTGGTTAATCTGTGCTCAGTCCCATTGTGAGTCAGCACGAGGGATCTTCATGCAGAGAGGTGACAGAGTTGAGTCATCTTCACAACTGTAAAGTGGACCTTGTTAGGTCCTGATAGAAAGTAAATGTAACGGACCGTTTCAGCATAAAAGGGAATAAAATCCGTTTAGGCGATAATCCCCTTTTTGAGAGACAGGCACAGCTACTGCGGAACACCAAACTCCCGAACTGGATACAAGATAACACTCCGAACTGGAACAGCTGAACAAGAAAAGCATACAATCCGCTTACACTCCTGGCAGTCAGCTTACAATCCAATTCCCCCCAAGAACGAGACGACACTTCATTTTGAGGGTTAAACAGGAACTCTGGACTGGCTCATCCAGCCTGGCTTTTATTACACTTGTACACTTACAGGCCACACCCAGGAGGAGGCATAAAATAACCAATCACATACATGGTTCAGCCCACACATCCCCTCCCCTCAGATAACAGTAAACCCAATTATACAGTACACATTTTTAACCAAGTTCTGGATGTACCCCAAAAACAGGGGGTACACCTTTAAATCCAGCCCTTATTCAGGGGGACAACATATCCTTTAAATAGCCCTTATTCAGGGGGACAACATATCCAAAAATCAGTTCATTCGGATAAAATGTTCGGGAGATATAGGGTTCCAAAGATTTGACCGACCGCATGGGTAAAGTATCCGAAAACAGTTCCGTGCATTTTGGCCCTGCAGTCGGTCACAGACAAGGGAATGAAAACAGGCAAATTGCCTGTGTTATAGAGCCTGGAGAGGGTTTGAATGAATTCCCTTGTTTGTGGGGTTCTTTCTACCGAACGGCGGGCCATTCGGTAGTTTCTATACGAATTTCTGGAAGTATGGAGGTCTCAGCGGTGTTTGCCTAGTCGATGTGTCCGATTTTAGTTCCAGACACTCGACGGCAAAACACCGCTGTTCGGGAGTTTAAGATGGCCGCCGCCACGTGTTCGTTTCCCGAATGGCGGCCACCCAGAGGACAAAGAATACATTACACTGATTGCCAATTACCCGTTTGCAACATTGTTGCAAACGGTAATTGGAGGCACACTTATTCCTGGGTGGTCTGGTTGTTCGGTAGTTTCACTCAATATACTGAATGGAGTGATTCTACCGAACAATCAGTAGAATGCTGCATACATATAACCCAGGTTAACTGAACACATAAATGCATACATGATATTAAAGGACTAAAGGCAGTATTACTGTAATATGCTCCACAGTCTTAAAGGTACAGTATCCCAAAAGTCCCAATAGGTCCACGGATGGCCCTTAAAGGCCCAGTAGCGGTAATATAAACTATTACATGCCCAAATATAGTTTTTACAGTGCAATATGTCCAGGGGCCATAGTCGCAGGGCAGGAGGCTAGCAACCAGGCTTCTCCAGTTCACAGTGGCGAAGTTGGTTTCGCCACAGTATAAAGCCTTGCCGTGTACTGCTGCCAGGGGAGATCACTGATTCTGTGAGAGTAAACAGCGGACTATAACGTCTTTTACTGCAGAGGTTGGCTAATGAAATATCCCAGCAAGGGAAAGCTCCTGAGTTGGAGGTAGCAATGATGCCACCAATCGCCTCACATAGTGTGGGAGCTCTTCCACTGTGATGTTGTCTGAAATGCCTCTGATGTTCAGATTATTGCACCTTGATCTATCATCTAGTTCTAGTGTAACAAAATGTAGTCATAACATATGTTGTGTTATTTGAATACTTTGAATTTAGTTCCTAATGGAATTCATGCCCTGTCGTATATCAATAATGTCCTCATCTGAGGCACGTACCCTGTCTGTGACGACCTGCACATCAAACTTGATCACCTCCATATCAGCTGCCAGCAGTTTCTGGATATCTTTTAACAGATTCTGGATATCTCACTTGGTGGCGGAAACTGTCCCATCAGAGTTTCCAGGGGAAGCTTGCTCCGATCCCTGTGTAAAGGGCTGCAGGAGTGGATCACCTGAGGTTCTGTGACTCCTCTGAGGCCTCACAGTCCTCTAAAGCCGGCAGCTTATGCTTGGCCTGCCACTGGAGAAGAGCGGCGTTTGTGGGTTCTGGCTCCTGTAATTTGTGGGTCGGGCCACAGAGTTCATGCAGGCTGAGGTGTGGAGTTATATGGTAGGCCGCAGGCCTACGTTTCTGCTATTTCGTTGCAGACTTTATAAAGAATGGCATGTATCGGATCTGTGAAATTTCCAGAAGTTAGTATGAGCTCTATCTCATGGGCAACATAGTTAATAATATTTTAAAAGGAAATGGGCGATTTTCACCAGAGCTCCTAAGATAGCGACTGCTCTATTTGTGGTCAAGCTCTGCCCTCCCTAAATTTCATTCTATTTGGACATCAATGGAGCAAGAAAAATTCATTTTAGATTAGAGCTTAGATTTTGCACATATGGTTAGGTCTGGAAATTTTTAGACACTGACACAAGTTATTTTTTTCAGCTGTATACCAAAATAAATCCAAGTTACAGTTAAATAATGAAGATGTGCTTAAAGTACAGTCTCTCAGTTTTAATTTGAGGGTACTCACATTGGAGGAAGGGTTTAGGAATTACAGATCTTTAATGTGTAGACCAATCTTTTTCAAAAGACCGAAAATAAATGGACAGTTGACCCAAAAGCTGTTTCATGGACAGGTGTGGGCTATTCCTTTATTATTTTTTCATCAATTAAGCAGGTAAAAGATCTGGAGTTGATTCCAGGTATGGCATTCACATTTGGAAGCTGTTGCTGTGAACCTACAACATGCGGTCAAAGGAGCTCTCAATGCAAGCGAAACATGCAATCATTACAATTTTTATTTTATTTTTTAAATCCATCAGAGAGATGGCAGGAATATTAGGAGTGGCAAAATCAATAGTTCGGTACATACTAAAAATAAAGAACGCACTAGTGAGCTCTGCAACACAAAACAAATGCCTGGATGTCCACGAAAGACAACAGTGGTGGATGATCGTACGATCCTTTCCATGATAAAGTAAAAGCCCTTCAAAACATCCAACCAAGTGAAGAAACTCTTCAGGGAGTAAGCATACCATTATCCAAGTCTACCATAAATAGAAGATTTCATGAGAGCAAATACAAAGGATTCACCACAAGGTGCAAACCATTCATAAGCCTCAAGAATATGAAGGCTTTGCCAAAAAACATCTAAAAAGCCAGCCCAGTTCTGGAACAGCAGTCTTTGGACAGATGAAACTAAGATCAATCTATACAAGAATGTTGGGAAGAAAAAAGTATGGAGAAGGCTTGGAACTTTGGAGACAATCCAGCAAACGATTCTCAACAAAGTATTAAAAATTAAGTTTTGTTTATGATTGTGTTAATTTGTCCAATTACATTTGAGCTCCTGAAAAAAAACGGACTTTGAATGAAAATGGGTGCAATTCCTAAACGTTTCATACAATATTTTTGTTCAACCCCTTGAATTAAAGCTGAAAGTCTGCACTTCAATTGCTTCTCGGTTGTTTGATTTCAAATCCATTGGGTGGTGTTCAGAGACAAAATTATGAAAGTTGTGTGAGTTTAAAATATTTCCAGACCTAACTGTATATGTTTATTAGTGTCTGTAAGGTGAATATGAGGTCTGTCAGCTGTGATGTCTTTGTGATATCTTTGCATAAGGTTCGGAAACCCTATTTTAATCCACATTTTGATACAGAGGACGGATTGGCATTGACAAGAAAAGGGAGACTGTTGTTTTATAACGAAACAATTATCTCTGGACGTTCTATTGATACCGGAGAAACTGACGGAAGCCAAGCACAGAGAGATGGACACAGGTTTCTTCAGGAAGGAAGAGATTCTTTATTGGATCACCGATCGGGACTCAGAGGGACTAGCGTCACCAAAATACAGCAAAGTCTGAGTACTGAATACATAGAGTACATTCCTTATATAGCACTGTAGCTCCTCCCACAATTAACTACACCCACACATACCCTTAACCTATTTAATAAATAGAGTCTAAACTCATCCATCCGGTCTAACCACGTGGCTCATCTGATACAAAGGAGAGGGACGCGTAATTCCAGTTCTTACATTCCTGCACCTGGTCAGTACAGTGATAACAGTATCTTAGCTACGTGTAATTAACTAACTGATACTACAAACACATATACATACATATGCCTTGTGGCAATCTTAGCCTGCTAAACTTGTATTTTACTGGAATTACATCACATTCCCCCCTTTGATGCCTCTGATATTTCACAATTACTTGAGGCATCACTTAACCTTGGTTTGCATATACCTCAGGTTACCATGAACCAGACCAGACTTATCTTATGATGTGAATCTTTTAACACTCATCTTCCTGCATTGGTTCTCCTTGATCTAGAGCCTTATACTTATATATCGCCATTATCTGTGCAGCAGCCTTCCTCTCTGCTATACTTCCTATCAGGCTTTGCACAGACCTAACTACTAAGGGTATAAGACACGGTAGGAGTAGACACAACAGTAAAATCAGTAGGACTCCACCTACCACTGCCTTAAGCCCTCCAAACCACTCATACCAGCTACCAAACCAACTACTTGGATTGTACCCTTTCCATACCTGAGTAGGCACATGCACTAGTTTAACCATATGGCTAGTAAGCTCAGCTATTGCTTGCCCTTCGTCATCTATTTGAAGACAGCAATTGCTCAGGTTAAACTTCCCACATACACCTCCCTCTACTGCCAAAAGGTAATCCAAGGCTAATCTATTTTGGTACACTGCTGTCCTCATCCTGGTATTATGCTTCGCTAGAAGATTGAGTGCTTGTGAGGTCTCATTAGTAATAATCTCAACCACCGCCTGTAATCTTATAATACGGTTGAGCATATAAATTGGGGTTCTATAACCAAAGGTACCATCTTCTGCCCACGTGGCTGGCCCATAATAATCTATGATACGCTGGGGAGGCCATTCATTATCTTCCCAGGTGCCTATCTCTAAGGGTCCCCTTTTCTTCCTATGATTCACATCATACACTTTAACACCTAAAGTCTCACCTGTTTCAATCGGTAACAAGAAGAAGGATGGTTTGAGCATACCCAACACACATGCCCCTTCCCAGTCCTGTGGCAACTCCGAATAGGCTTTCTTACCACAGATCCAGTACAAATTTGCTGGGGCTCTCCAGGTAGATGTGATGGATAAATCAAACCACACATCCTTTAAACTGGCATATCTAGCAAACGGGTTAGATGGTTCTGAGACATTTGAAGCCGACCACCAAGTTGTATTTTTAGTATCATCATCATAAGCTTTTTGCCCTAGACAAGTTAATTCTCCTACAGAAGTATTATACATTATTCCTTTCCTTGCTATGCAAACATAACCTATGATGGAGGTCTTTAATCTCCACTCAGATTTACCTCTAACACTCAAATGATAATCGGCTTGTGTAGATATTAGTTGGTCAACTGCCTCAGAACCGGACATTACCTCCTTTGCTTCCCAAGGCCATTGGTCTCCCATGTTAGTACCTCCACACACATAGCAGTTGGTAACATTAAGACTACCGGCAATACTTTCAGCTAGGTCAATGAACAGGTTTTTAGCGTTATGGGGGATCTTATTATCTATACTCATCTCTTCATAAAAGGAATGGTATACTTGATGAGTCTGGGAGGATACCGTATCAGTCTCTATTCCTATAAACAATAATGTCCCAGGATCTAAACCCGTCCCGTATATCTGAAACCCAAATAAATTTCCATACTTATCTAGGAACTTGTCGGGGTTATTAATAAGTATATGGACTGGGTTGCATTCCATAGACTTACAATAAGGGCTAGTCGGCAACTTAGTCACTATCATGTCTTTATCTACTGTCTGTCCCCAAGTCGCCCACCCCACACAAGACCAATATGGACAAAAGTTATAGTCTTTATTTGGGCATCTAGGACTCACATATTTATTTTTACTACTGGGACAAATATATTTATCATTAGACCCATACGTCCTCTCCCATCTAAGATCCCCACATACATTCCACGGTTTTCTACCACTTGATATCGCCTTACATGCATCAAATAGCAGAACACCCGAAGAATGTACGGATTCTAACACCGTCTTATTAATTAGGGTCCCCTGAGGATCTCCATTCCTGAGAGTCAACCAAATTGTACGAGGTTGATACTCTGGACTGAAGCACTTAGGTTCTCCTACTCCTAAATGGCACACACTATAGTCTATATTTAGGTATCTACATCTTGATACCTCTCCTTTACATTCGTATTGTGAATGCCAAATTAGGGTTTGGGAAATATGGTTACCTGTTCTCGTAGTCTTAATGCATACCTCACAGCTAGGAGTGTCGGTACCTCTACCTTCCTGAATATAAAAACACATATAAATAAACACAATCAAAAGCACATCTTTCGCCGTCATCCTCAGTCTTCGTCCGTGCGATGGAACCTCAGCTTCCAGGATGTGAGGGCTGCAGGGAATGGAGTTCTGCTCGTCTTCACAGGTGTCCCTTCGAGACTTTCCTGGCTTATACACTATGTGTTGGTAAGCGGACAGGCTTTATTATGGCCTTCTCACTCACACCTGTAACAATAAAATTTGTAATCCACAATAATTCCTCGTTACTCCGACTGAGTAGTGCGTTTCAACCGGATCTTGCAGGGATTCTCTGGATCTGCTGTAATTTGCCAAGAATCGACTGCTGCTGGTTTAACCCTGGAGTGATGTATCCACGGAGTTACTTCGGCTACTTTTATCGCTGTAGGGGTAGACAAAAGAACAACATAAGGACCTCTCCACTTGGGCCCTAACGGTACATTATTCCACTCTTTAATCCACACTTGGTCTCCTGGATGATAACTATGAACAGGGGGATAAATATTCACAGGTAATCTATCTTGTACCCATTTCTGTACCTCCTCCATAGTCTTACCCAACTCTACAACCTGCTGCCGGGTAATTCCTTCTCCCAACTGACATAAGTCCCCCCTTAAGTTACCAAGTACGGGAGGTGGTCGCCCATACATGATTTCAAAAGGAGAGAGGCCCATCCTTCTGGTAGGGGTACTGCGGATTCGCAATAAAGCTATGGGTAAGAGAACGTTCCACTTAAGTTGGGTTTCCTGACACATTTTAGCCAACTGGTTCTTTATAGTTCTATTCATTCTCTCTACCTTACCAGAACTCTGGGGTCTATATGCAGTATGAAGCCTCCACTTTATACCAAGCATATGAGTCAGTTGTTGTAGGCACTGATGAACAAAAGCTGGACCATTGTCCGATCCTATAGAACAGGGTAGTCCATATCGGGGTATTATTTCTCGTAGCAGGAATCTTACAACTTCTCCTGCTTTCTCTGTACGAGTAGGACATGCTTCTACCCAGCCTGAATAGGTGCACACAATTACCAACAGGTAACGATGTCCACCCGATTTAGGCATTACTGTAAAGTCTATTTGTAGATCGGACATGGGGAGTCCCCCCATAAACTGGACTCCTGGTGGCTTTACTGGTCCTTGTCTTGCATTATTCTTAGCACACGTTACACATCTGCGTACAATGGCCTGAGTCAAGTTGGACAATCTTGGTATGTAGAAATGTTTCCTGAGAGATTCTTCAGTACTGTCTCTCCCAGAATGTGTCCCGTTGTGATAATTTTGGACAATTTCTACCGCTAGTGATGCTGGTATGACTATTCTTCCATCTTCTAGCTGATACCACTTGTTCTCCAAATACTTTCCCGGTTCAGTCTTTAACCACTCCTCTTCTTGAGCTGTATAAACTGGAGTCCATTGGGACAGTGGAGTTGGTATAAGAGCAGCTATATGCCCCACATACTCCTGTCTTCCTGATTCAGCAGCACGCTTAGCTGCACTATCTGCCATCCGATTTCCCTTGGTTACATCACCATCTCCTCTCAGATGCGCTCGACAATGTATGATACCGACTTCTTTCGGCTCCCACACTGCTTCCAATAGTTGTAGGATTTCAGCTGCGTACTTGATTTCTTTGCCTTCTGAATTCAGTAGTCCTCTTTCTTTATACAAAGCTCCGTGGGCATGAGTGGTTAAAAACGCATACTTAGAGTCCGTATAGATATTTACTCTTAAACCTTCAGCCAATTGTAACGCTCGTGTTAGTGCTATTAATTCTGCCTTTTGTGCTGATGTTCCTTTCGCCAGTGGCCGAGCTTCTATCACCTTGTCTATTGTTGTCACTGCATATCCTGCATAGCGGATCCCTTCTTTCACATAACTACTGCCGTCGGTGTAATATTGAACATCGGGGTTCTGGATGGGAAAATCACGAAGATCTGGTCTACTTGAAAATACTTCATCCATTACTTCCAAACAATCATGTTGACTTTCAGTAGGTTGCGGCAAAAGGGTAGCTGGATTTAAGGTGTTTACAGTCTCTAAATGCACTCTTGGGTTTTCACACAACATTGCTTGATACTTGGTCATACGGCTGTTACTAAACCAATGATTTCCTTTGTAATCCAACAACGTCTGTACTGCATGTGGGACTCGTACATAAAGTTCTTGACCCAGAGTGAGTTTATCGGCTTCAGCTACTAGCAGGGCGGCTGCAGCTACGGCTCTTAGACAAGGTGGAAGTCCGCTGGCCACTGCATCCAGTTGCTTAGACATGTAGGCAACAGGTCTTTGCCATGATCCCAAGTACTGTGTCAATACTCCCACAGCCATTCTTCTTTGCTCGTGTACATATAAGTAGAATGGTCGTGTGTGATCAGGTAGACCTAATGCTGGGGCACTCATCAAAGCCTTCTTCACATCTTCAAATGCCGTTTGCTGTTCTTGGGTCCATAAGAAGGGGTCGTGCTCTGTACCTTTGATGGCTGCGTACAGAGGTTTTGCCAGTATCGCATAGCTGGGAATCCATATCCTACAGAAGCCTGCTGCCCCCAAGAATTCTCGCACTTGTCTTCTATTCTTGGGTATTGGTATTTGGCAGACAGCTTCTTTTCTCTCTGGCCCCATAATCCTTTGACCTTCAGAGATATGGAATCCCAGATACTTGACAGTTGGCAAACACAACTGAGCCTTCTTCCTGGACACCTTGTATCCTGCCTTCCAGAGAATATGTAGTAGATCGTGCGTTGCTTGCTGACATTTTTCTTTTGTAACTGCTGCTATCAACAAGTCATCTACATATTGTAACAATACACATTCTCCTGGGATAGACTCGAAATCCAGTAGATCTTGACTTAGAGCTGAACCAAATAGGGTAGGTGAATTTTTAAACCCTTGGGGAAGTCTTGTCCAAGTCATTTGGCGTTTTGAGCCCGTTACAGCGTTCTCCCATTGGAAAGCGAAAATACATTGGCTTTCTGCGGCAATTCGGAGGCAAAAGAAGGCATCTTTGAGATCTAAGACTGTGAAGTAAGTAGCCCCGCCCGGAATTAAAGCAAGCAGGTTATATGGATTGGGTACAACTGGATGTATGCTAACAACCGCATCATTGACTGCTCTTAAGTCCTGTACAGGTCGATACTCATCTGTACCGGGCTTTTGAACAGGCAGCAATGGGGTGTTCCAGGGGGAAGTACAGAATTTTAGGATACCATACCGTATGAACTTATCCAGATAGGATTGGATGTTCTTCTTAGCCTTCTGCGGAATGTGATATTGTCTTAGGCTCACTGGATAAACCCCATGTTTCAGTTCAATTTTTATTGGTGGAATATTGCGGGCCAGTCCTGGTGGGTTGTTCTCTGCCCAAACTCCTGGTATGTTAAACAATGTCTCATCACTCCTAGGGTTTTGGCTAGTCAACACTGTATAAAGTCGCCACTCTTCTTCCTTTGGTACGGATAAAGTCATAATACCTGAAGGTCCATTAAACTTTAAGGATGTTGTTCCATTTGGTAGGAACGTAATCTGCGCTTGTAATTTTGATAGCATATCACGTCCCAGCAATTGGACTGGACATTCAGGCATATAAAGGAATTGGTGTTTTACTACGTGGCCTCCCAATGTACAGAGTCGACTTTTAAGAACCGGTTTTTCAGCACTTCTTCCAGTTGCTCCTATCACAGTAATAGTCCTTCCAGATGGAGGAGCAACTAGATTAGTCACCACTGAATGTTCAGCACCAGTGTCGATCATGAACGCACTCCTTTTCCCCCCTATTGATACATCGACCATAGGCTCCGCTCGACCAAGGGGGATGGAGCCCGGTCGGTATCAATAGTCCTCCATGACAGTGTCAGCCAATCCTACAAAGTCCCTACCTTCTCTATCGCGGGACCTTTGCGCTGCTGGAATATACCTGTCTTCCCTAACACTTCCTCTGTTCCCATTACTCCCTCTATAACCATTACTCCCTCCGGGGCCTCCTCTACCTCTCGCTCTACCTCTAAAGTTTCCGTAGCCTGCCCTGGGTTGGTCTCTCTCGTACTGTTCTCTTTGCGGACATTCGTTCCTCCAATGCCCTTCTTCCTTGCAATACGCGCATTGATCCCTACTCAAAGGCTCCCTACTCCATCTATTATTGCCTCTATCTGGGCCCCGTTTATCTACGCCTGCGATCGCTACCGCTAGCATATCAGCCTTTTTACGCATCTTGCGCTCTTCCTCTTTCTTACTTTCTGTATCCCTGTTCATATAGACCTTATTTGCTACCTCCATTAGTTGGGTGATGGACATACCTGCAAACCCTTCTAACTTTTGTAGCTTGCGCTTAATATCTCCGTATGCTTGGCTGACAAAGGCGGAGTTAACCATTCGGGAATTGTCTGCGTCTTCCGGATTAAAGGGGGTATACAAGCGGTATGCCTCCAATAATCGGTCATAAAAGACACTGGGCGCTTCATCGCTTTTCTGGATCACCTCAACTGTCTTCGACATGTTAATGGCTTTCTTTCCTCCGGCTTTCATGCCAGCAATTATAGCGTCTCTATAGGCTCTGAGTTGAACCATATCAGCACCATTTACGTTCCAATCGGGATCGGTGTTGGGATAGTGTGTCGCGGCCCATGCTGCTGGATTGGCTTGGTTCAAAGCACGGGCTCTATCCTCTAATGCTTTAATGGCTGCTTGATTTATTCTTGTCCTTTCCTCATTGTTAAATAAAGTCATTAGTAACTGCTGGCAATCAGCCCATGTCGGATTATGCGTCTGTACTATTGAGGTGAACAGATCAGTCATAGCTTGTGGTTTCTCAGTATACGAGGAATTATGGGTCTTCCAGTTTAAAAGATCGGTTGTGGTAAATGGGACATATACGAAGACTGGGTCAGCGTGTGCCATTTGACCTGCGGCATCGATATAAGCTGACCCGGGATTCAGACGAAGAGGCATCTGATAGTGCTTTAATTGTTGGGCACCAGTCAACTGTCGGGTTTGGATGGGGCTACGTAGAGAGGCGTCAGTCATGGGTTCCGGTCGGGGAGAGATAGGGTATGGGGATGTGGGAGGTCGGTTTTGGGAAAAGGTCGTAAATAAAACACTTCGAGCCGAGCTAGATGAAGCTTGACCGGAAGTCTGAAGTGGCGCCAAATCAGGATATTCGTTTCTAATGGGGGTGGATTCTGGTTCCGGAAGGGGAGATTTAGTACGAGGGGGGGTGGATCCTGTACTGGAGGAGGAAGCGGAAGTGGATGAGGGTAATGAGGGGAGGGGTGCAGGACTTCCTGCGTTTGCGTCACTTCTTCTTAACGGAAAGTAAGGGGGCGGCAAAGGGATCTCGGACTCAGGGGGCGTGTCCAAAATGGGCCTAACACCAGTCCTAGTGGACGAGCAAGTCCTAGCTACCATGAGGCGACACTGCTCCTCGTGGCATGTCTGGAGCCATTTTGGCGAGTCATTTACGGCCTGTCTCCAACAGTCAATATAAGGAAACTGGCCGTAAAGTTCAGGCCTACCCGATACAGCCACGTGTAAGCGCTGTACCAGAGTTGGATCCAAACTGCCACGTGGCGGCCATGCCGCAACCAAAGTAGGCCACTCCCTAGTACACAAAGTGACCAAACGTACAGGAGACATCTTTACCCCAAAATCACAAACTTTGAATCCCTTTTTAAAATTCTTAACCATACATCCTAAGGGATCCGGAATCGTTGACTGCGACGCACCCATACTTAACAATGGAACGTCGTCGACAACGAATACTATACACGCGTACTATTCAACAGTCACACCCGTTTCCTCTGGCAACAGCACCACGTGGTACGGTTACCAAGTGAAACGTACACAATAACAATAAACACTCAGGGAATTCCCGTACACACACAGCTGTTACACCAGTCACTATATAATCAATATTATGCCCTTTGGCGTAACTATACAGTCACCCACGCTATAATTCTCTATATACGAATTACCCGTCTATAACACACCCCAGTAACATCGTCTTTTACAAATAGCGGTTACAGTACGGTTAGCATAGGTCAAAGCACAAGTTAAGGTCACAATACAATTATTAGTGGTTATGGTGTTAAACATGCAATGGACGACAATGATTAGTACTTATTATATAATGTCAGTAAATATACAGGGTTATGGTACCGTGCACTATAATACAGCAACACACTATTAACACTCTCGCTAGACGGCTGAGCTCGCGCTATCTAACAAGATATACACTTTACTAAAACAATCGTTAACACATTTACAATTCCCAACTAAACTATTGGCCAGTACCTTGAATGGACTACCTAAAACTATATACACCCGTTTTGGTTAGCCACACTGCCCAATCACCACATATATAGCGAGCTAGAGAACCGAATTTACACAGGCGCCTCTTAGTCGCACTATCAAAAGTCTAGTGGGTTCCAAATTTACACGCCTTCCCACTTAGCCCAGATAGGATGAGAACTAGCGAACCGAATTTACACAGGCGCCGCTTAGTCTCCCGGTCCCTCCGACCTAGCGAACGTAATATACACCCTAGAACGCTAGTCTAGACAAGACACCGGTGTCCGGCTAGGGCTATTTACACCAGGACCCCGCCTGACTAACCAAATCAAACGGTCTGACTAAAGAGCGTTCGATCGAGCGGTGCGCCTTCGCTCCTTCCCTCCGACAGAGGGGGCAGATACACAGATTCAAAACCCCTTTGGGCCTACCGCACAATCGGTATACCCCTAGTGGGTCCTGCCGTCTAAAACAGCAGTTGTCTTACCTCCTCGTTCCTGAACCTGAGTTCACACTCATCGACGGGGACACCCCAGCACTTCTCACGTAGAGGCCGATGATCTCCTGGACAACAGACCAGTGGCGCCGAGACGAAGGGAGGTCCACGCAGAAGTTCAGGGGTGCAGCCGTAGAGAACGTGGGCAAAGATAGACCGTCTCACGCCTCTGCCTCTCAGCTACCGTTGAACGATGAGCTTCCCGGCCAATGCACCAAATGATACCGGAGAAACTGACGGAAGCCAAGCACAGAGAGATGGACACAGGTTTCTTCAGGAAGGAAGAGATTCTTTATTGGATCACCGATCGGGACTCAGAGGGACTAGCGTCACCAAAATACAGCAAAGTCTGAGTACTGAATACATAGAGTACATTCCTTATATAGCACTGTAGCTCCTCCCACAATTAACTACACCCACACATACCCTTAACCTATTTAATAAATAGAGTCTAAACTCATCCATCCGGTCTAACCACGTGGCTCATCTGATACAAAGGAGAGGGACGCGTAATTCCAGTTCTTACATTCCTGCACCTGGTCAGTACAGTGATAACAGTATCTTAGCTACGTGTAATTAACTAACTGATACTACAAACACATATACATACATATGCCTTGTGGCAATCTTAGCCTGCTAAACTTGTATTTTACTGGAATTACATCACACTATGTCTTTAATTACATAGTCCATTATGCTTCTTCCCTAAAACTTTCTTTTACCCTTCCGTGATAACTACAGAGGCATACACCTTACACCTTTACTAATCAAGAGGTGTCTCAGGATATGGTGAATAGGTGAGATATGTGAAAACAAGATAAATCTCCATCTCCATGTATTCTATTGTGTGGCTATGGTGTATATTAAGCTGAGCATACTACTTCTAAACAAAACCTATGCAAATAAACCTGCTAAAATAACACAAAGACAATGTGTGCATGTCTGCAACCGTCCTCACATTTACGTGTAACCACACTTTCCAAGTTAAACAGCCTTAAAGGAGTATTAATTAAAATTACATTTTCTTTTTTATTATTATAATTATTAAAATATTATATGTATTATAGTCACTATATGTATTATTTTTAATGCATGCATATCAGTAGATTGTTACATGCATTATCTAAACATATCTGATGATTAACATATAGTACATACTAAATTAAAAATAAAATGTAATAGATGAATTACACGTAAAAATGTGTACAACTTCCTTTTCAGAGACTCAGTGTAAACGTTTGTTGAAATATGAGACAACACCTTGTTTTCTAAAGATTTAGTATTGTAACAACCTACTTTATCAGTCAGACTCTTTCCATTGCTCCGTACATTAACAATTGATGTTTTAGGTCCATATATGAGTCTAACTTAGTAGGGAAGACCAGTCACGCTCATATAATTACTTTATTGCTCCTCATACAATAAAAATACTTTATTGACATCATTTATTCATCCTCCTACAATAGCTGTGTTTTACAGAAATGTGTCCTGTTGTTCTATTGATTATCTTGCTCTGGCTTCATACATGATTGTGTTCATAGTTTTAGGACAGGTTTCAGAACAGAAATAGGAGAAATTAGATTTTTTTTTTCATTTATGCCAGGGCTGGTATATCCACACTAATTCCTGGTATTCAAACTAATATCAGAGGACCCCTTTGCAAGAATTTGGGCTTCCTCCTAAAAGACAATGGTGGACAAAAGGTAGATTCTCAATTGTTCTACGTTCCTCCTCTCCCTGTAATCTGAATTTCTCCTACACTCTACCTGCAGATCATGCTGTGCCATGTAAGATGTTCTTTGGAGCATTTATTTAAAATGCCCTCTTTATGACCACATTCTGTGTGTGGATTCAGAGGTGGGATTGTAACTCCTTCTTCCATCTCACACATTCTATCTGCACCAGAATAGCTACAGGTGTTGCTTGAGGGACTTTTTTGGTACTGAAGCCTTGGATATCGGGCTCTTTACAGTATTAGTGTGTTTTTATTCTCAATTTTATGTCAGGCAGTTGCTTCTCCAAGCAGTTTTCTATTATAAGAGTAAGATCAATAGTATAGTCCTCTAACGTAGTGATTGACCCCAGGTGACTGTCAGGAAGGGATACTGGGGAATAGAACTTTACTTCACACCTTTCTGTTAGTTAGGTAACAAAGCTGGATTGGATTGAATTCCTGGGTGTGCATTATGCTTTCACTGAGATTTCAGAGAAGCAGCTTGGGGAGGGAGAGGGATATAACATTGAGATATGTATGCAGAGATATGTAATGTATGGGTCATCTAATATATTTAAGCTCAAGCCCCAGGTGTTTCTGAAACTTAGCAATGGTCATGGGAATAGCTGTGATTTCAGATGTGATTTCAGATCCTTGCTCCTACTTCTTATTTTGTAAGTGCCTGGTATTGAAATCCTGGAATTTATATTACTATATTTAATACAATTTAATTAAATTTTCTGTACAGGGCACCAAAACTAGGTGCCCTGTACAGAAACAAATCCTGCCTAAGCCCTACAGTAAGGAAGCAGTGCAAGAAATGCTAATGCCGGCCATTGATTATGGGGATGTCGTGTATGCACCTGCATTGCAAACCCACCTTAATTATTATTATAATTATTATTATTATTATATTATTTATAGAGCGCCATCAAATTCTGCAGCGCTTTACAATGGGTGGACGAACAGACATGTAGTTGTAACCAGACAAGTTGGACACACAGGAACAGAGGGGTTGAGGGCCCTGCTCAATGAGCTTACATGCTAGAGGGAGTGGGGTAAAATGACACAAAAGGTAAGGATAGTATTAGACTAGTGACAGTTGCAGAAGAGGAATCAGTTGGGAGCTATTAAGAGTTTAATTGATACGCTTTTATGAAGGAGTGGGTTTTTAATGATTTTTTGAAGGAGTGGAGACTGGGTGAGCATCTAACGGAGGAGGGAAGCGAGTTCCACCGGAACGGTGCAGCCCTCGAGAAATCTTGAAGGCGAGCATCAGAGGTGGGAGTACGGACAGAAGATAGACGTAAGTCTTCAGCAGATCGTAAGGGCCTAGACGGGACATACTTGTGTATAAGGGAGGATAGATAGGTGGGAGCAGCATTATGTAGACATTTGAAAGCAAGAACCAGAATTTTAAATTGAGCTCTATATTTTATAGGAAGCCAATGTAGGGACTGACAGAAGGGTGAGGCATGGGAGGTGTGGGCGGACAGGAAGATGAGCCTCGCCGCCGCATTCATTATGGACTGTAACGGCGCAAGTTGGGAGCACGTAAGACCACTGAGAAGCGGATTACAGTAGTCATACGAACAGCCTACACTCCTGGCAATCAGCATACAATCCAATTCCCCCCAAGAACGAGACGACACTTCGTTTTGAGGGTCAAGCTGAATCTGGTTTACTGGGGCTAATTGCCCGGCTTTTATGCAGGTCTCCCACCTGGTGGACACTCCCCTAGGGGACCAGATGGGAGACTGGTACACAAAGGGTAAAAGAACCAATCACAGACTTACACATTTCAACAATCCCACAATGCATCACAATCCCTCCTCTCTGGCCTGGAGATAATTGGGAAGTAATCCAATTATCTCCAAGGACAGAGGCCAAACTCCATTACACACATGTTAGTAAAAAGACATAAAATTACACACGGTTGCTTTTATCACATAAAACCCATACATTCTACATATCCCCAGATAGCTTGGATCGGAGCGCACATTATTACCAAATGGGGCTCAGATCACATACATACAGTTCGCCATGGAGCCAAAGTCTTTCCCATATTCTTTCGTTACACGAATAGGCTCCATGGTATGGCTATCTGGGGTGATGCTGTACATACGGTCAAACTACCGAATGAACATTCAGTCGGTTCCACTACCGAATGCAGAGGTAAGGAGGCTGGCGGCTCAGCGGTGTTCGCGCAATTAAGTGTCCATTTTCAGTTCCATAGTTTGAGCGCTGAACACCGCTGGCCGTTCGGAAGTTAAAATGCCCGAAGATTTATCCAGATTGCTGCTTTCATTAACTTGCTCAGGGCAGGTCTGGATTACCAAGAAAACAAGGGTTTTTCTTGGCCCTGCAGTTATTGAACATTAACAATTGCTATAAAAAGATATTTGGATTACATTATCTTGGTACGACATGGTACCTCACAAAGTCATAAACATTCTATCTCTCTGGTTTATGTAGGAAGCTACGAGGATGTAGCATTCTGTTTACTGCTCAAGGAGAAAGCAATAGTTATTAATTACATATTTGTTATAATAAATGCTTTGACAATCAACAATATCAGTTACAGCAAGTGAGATAATAGAGTGACTTGCATCAGAGAAAGATAGCAAAAGATTGCAAGTTAAGTAAAACTGTGAACAAGACACTCTGGAGCATAGTGCAATATTGTGGATTGGCCTTTAACCCCTTAAGGACCAAACTTCTGGTCCTTAAGGGGTTAAACCCTTCACTGCCAAGAGGTTTGCAAAGACAAACACCCTCAAACTCTGAGTATTTTGGGTGTCGTGGAAAGTAATATTTAAGTATATTTCTAGTTTCAGTAAGCTTAGATAGCACAAAATCTTTTACAAAATAATTTACCAAACAATGAACTTATGAATAAAGATTATTAAAACAAAACAAAACACTGTGTTGGAATTTTATAAAAGATATATTCTGATACATACACTGATCAGCCACAACATTAAAACCACCTGCCTAATATTGTGTAGGTTCCCCTCGTGCTACCAAACCAGTTCTGATAGTCACTGACTCCACAAGACCTATGATTGCAAACAAAGGAGGGATCCGCACTCTCATCACGTGTAGTCAGGGCCGGACTGGCCCACCGGGATACCGGGAAATTTCCCGGTGGGCCGGTGCACTTGGGGCCGCACAGTGCAGCAGCCCTTCCTCTCCCCACACAGTACACACAGTCTTGTGGAGGTTTGATGAGCTGAGCAGCTCCAGATCGCACTGTACTGTATCCACTCACGAGCAGCAGGCACTCCAAAGTGAACTGTCAATGCTGCTCGCGAGTGAAGGATAAGGAGCAGGGAGGGAGGTAGTCCTGTGCCTGCCTGTCAGCCTTCACACACAGGAAGCATGTGACCCGGTAATCAGGCAGAGCAGGGCAGCCCACGCGGGTCCTCTGCCTTTCGCTTCCTGTGTGTAAAGTGCTGGCAGGCAGGGAGAGTAGTGGGGCCAGACAGAGCTGCAGGCAGGGAGAGTAGTGGGGCCAGACAGAGCTGCAGGCAGGCTGCTTCTCAGCCAGGAGCTGAGGGAGCACGGAGCAAGGAGCAAGGTGGGCTCAGTGAGCTGTGGCACCCAGGTATGTTCATTTCCAGGATTCATAGGGTGTGTGTATATTTGAGTGTGTAATTGTGTGTGGGAGGTGTTTTTGGAGATATTATGTGAGTGTCAGTGTGGAATTCTGTGTGTGTGAGTGTCAGTATGGGTCAATGTATGGATCAATGTATGTGTGAGTGTCAGTATGGATCAATGTTTGTGTGAGTGTCAGTATGGATCAATGTTTGTGTCAGTATGGATCAATGTATGTGTGAGTGTCAGTATGGATCAATGTATGTGTGTCAGTATGGATCAATGTATGTGTGTCAGTATGGGTCAATGTTTGTGTGAGTGTCAGTATGGATCAATGTATGTGTGTCAGTATGGATCAATGTTTGTGTGAGTGTCAGTATGGATCAATGTTTGTGTCAGTATGGATCAATGTATGTGTGAGTGTCAGTATGGATCAATGTATGTGTGAGAGTCAGTATGGATCAATGTATGTGTGTCAGTATGGGTCAATGTTTGAGTGAGTGTCATTATGGGTCAATGTATGGATCAATGTATGTGTGAGTGTCAGTATGGATCAATGTATGTGTGAGAGTCAGTATGGATCAATGTATGTGTGTCAGTATGGGTCAATGTTTGTGTGAGTGTCCGTATGGGTCAATGTATGGATCAATGTATGTGTGAGTGTCAGTATGGGTCAATGTATGGATCAATGTTTGTGTGAGTGTCAGTATGGGTCAATGTATGGATCAATGTTTGTGTGAGTGTCAGTATGGATCAATGTTTGTGTGTGTCAGTATGGGTCAATGTATGGATCAATGTTTGTGTGAGTGTCAGTATGGATCAATGTTTGTGTCAGTATGGATCAATGTTTGTGTGAGTGTCAGTATGGATCAATGTATGTGTCAGTATGGATCAATGTTTATGTGAGTGTCAGTATGGGTCAATGTATGGATCAATGTTTGTGTGAGTGTCAGTATGGGTCAATGTATGGATCAATGTTTGTGTGTCAGTATGGGTCAATGTATGGATCAATGTATGTGTGAGTGTCAGTATGGGTCAATGTATGGATCAATGTTTGTGTGAGTGTCAGTATGGGTCAATGTATGGATCAATGTTTGTGTGAGTGTCAGTATGGATCAATGTTTGTGTGAGTGTCAGTATGGGTCAATGTATGGATCAATGTTTGTGTGAGTGTCAGTATGGATCAATGTATGGATCAATGTTTGTGTGAGTGTCAGTATGGATCAATGTTTGTGTGAGTGTCAGTATGGATCAATGTTTGTGTCAGTATGGATCAATGTATGTGTGAGTGTCAGTATGGATCAATGTTTGTGTCAGTATGGATCAATGTATGTGTGAGTGTCAGTATGGATCAATGTTTGTGTTGTGGTGGAATCTCGGTAAAAATAAATTTAGTAGGCCGAGATTACCACGTGGCATGTGTACGTGCATATGCTGACGTATCGATCAGTTGGTTGCACGTGGCAAGATACGATCAGTAGTGTACGGAGCATGTGCAAGAATACAGGATATAGTATTCCCCCTCCTCCATTGTGCTGGACAAGCCATGCGGTCAAACAGGAAGTTAATTCTTATTTGTGTTGATTGGTTAAGAGAATGTGCGGGTGGAGCTTAATATGGGAGGAGTTATATGCCTATATAAGGAGCCTGCACTATTGTCCGGGGCTCAGACTTTGCTGTATTTTGGTGACGCTAGTCCCTCTGAGTCCCGATCGGTGATCCAATATAGAATCTCTTCCTTCCTGAAGAAACCTGTGTCCATCTCTCTGTGCTTGGCTTCCGTCAGTTTCTCCGGTATCATTTGGTGCATTGGCCGGGAAGCTCATCGTTCAACGGTAGCTGAGAGGCAGAGGCGTGAGACGGTCTATCTTTGCCCACGTTCTCTACGGCTGCACCCCTGAACTTCTGCGTGGACCTCCCTTCGTCTCGGCGCCACTGGTCTGTTGTCCAGGAGATCATCGGCCTCTACGTGAGAAGTGCTGGGGTGTCCCCGTCGATGAGTGTGAACTCAGGTTCAGGAACGAGGAGGTAAGATAACTCCTGTTTTAGACGGCAGGACCCGCTAGGGGTATACCGATTGTGCGGTAGGCCCAAAGGGGTTTTTGAATCTGTATCTGCCCCCTCTGTCGGAGGGAAGGAGCGAAGGCGCACCGCTCGATCGAACGCTCTTTAGTCAGACCGTTTGATTTGGTTAGTCAGGCAGGGCGCTCTGGTGTAAAATAAGCCCTAGCCGGACACCGGTGTCTTGTCTAGACTAGCGTTCTAGGGTGTATATTTTGTTCGCTAGGTCGGAGGGACCGGGAGACTAAGCGGCGTCTGTGTAAATCCGGTTCGCTAGTTCTCATCCTATCTGGGCTAAGTGGGAAGGCGTGTAAATTTGGAACCCACTAGACTTTTGATAGTGCGACTAAGAGGCGTCTGTGTAAATTCGGTTCTCTAGCTCGCTATATATGTGGTGATTGGGCAGTGTGGCTAACCAAAACGTATGTAGATTGTTTTTAGGTAGTCCATTCAAGGTACTGGCCAATAGTTTAGTTGGGAATTGTAAATGTGTTAACGATTGTTTTAGTAAAGTGTATATCTTGTTAGATAGCGCGAGCTCAGCCGTCTAGCGAGAGTGTTAATAGTGTGTTGCTGTATTATAGTGCACGGTACCATAACCCTGTATATTTACTGACATTGTATAATAAGTACTAATCATTGTCGTCCATTGCATGTTTAACACCATAACCACTAATAATTGTATTGTGACCTTAACTTGTGCTTTGACCTATGCTAACCGTACTGTAACCGCTATTTGTAAAAGACGATGTTACTGGGGTGTGTTATAGACGGGTAATTCGTATATAGAGAATTATAGCGTGGGTGACTGTATAGTTACGCCAAAGGGCATAATATTGATTATATAGTGACTGGTGTAACAGCTGTGTGTGTACGGGAATTCCCTGGGTGATTATTGTTATTGTGTACGTTTCACTTGGTAACCGTACCACGTGGTGCTGTTGCCAGAGGAAACGGGTGTGACTGTTGAATAAGTACGCGTGTATAGTATTCGTTGTCGACGACGTTCCATTGTTAAATATGGGTGCGTCGCAGTCAACGATTCCGGATCCCTTAGGATGTATGGTTAAGAATTTTAAAAAGGGATTCAAAGTTTGTGATTTTGGGGTAAAGATGTCTCCTGTACGTTTGGTCACTTTGTGTACTAGGGAGTGGCCTACTTTGGTTGCGGCATGGCCGCCACGTGGCAGTTTGGATCCAACTCTGGTACAGCGCTTACACGTGGCTGTATCAGGTAGGCCTGAACTTTACGGCCAGTTTCCTTATATTGACTGTTGGAGACAGGCCGTAAATGACTCGCCAAAATGGCTCCAGACATGCCACGAGGAGCAGTGTCGCCTCATGGTAGCTAGGACTTGTTCGTCCACTAGGACTGGTGTTAGGCCCATTTTGGACACGCCCCCTGAGTCCGAGATCCCTTTGCCGCCCCCTTACTTTCCGTTAAGAAGAAGTGACGCAAACGCAGGAAGCCCTGCACCCCTCCCCTCATTACCCTCATCCACTTCCGCTTCCTCCTCCAGTACAGGATCCACCCCCCCTCGTACTAAATCTCCCCTTCCGGAACCAGAACCCACCCCCATTAAAAACGAATATCCTGATTTGGCGCCACTTCAGACTTCCGGTCAAGCTTCATCTAGCTCGGCCCGAAGTGTTCTATTCACTACCTTTTCCCAAAACCAACCTCCCACATCCCCATACCCTATCTCTCCCCGACCGGAACCCATGACTGACGCTTCCCTACGTAGCCCCATCCAAACCCGACAGTTGACTGGTGCCCAACAATTAAAGCACTATCAGATGCCTCTTCGCTTAAATCCCGGGTCAGCTTATATCGATGCCGCAGGACAAATGGCACACGCTGACCCAGTCTTCGTATATGTCCCATTTACCACTACCGACCTTTTAAACTGGAAGACCCATAATTCCTCGTATACTGAGAAACCACAAGCCATGACTGATCTGTTCACCTCAATAGTACAGACGCACAATCCGACATGGGCTGATTGCCAGCAGTTACTAATGACTTTATTTAACAATGAGGAAAGGACAAGAATAAATCAAGCAGCCATTAAAGCATTAGAAGATAGAGCCCGTGCTTTGAACCAAGCTAATCCAGCAGCATGGGCCGCAACACACTATCCCAACACTGATCCCGATTGGAACGTAAATGGTGCTGATATGGTTCAACTTAGAGCCTATAGAGACGCTATAATTGCTGGCATGAAAGCCGGAGGAAAGAAAGCCATTAACATGTCGAAGACAGTTGAGGTGATTCAGAAAAGCGATGAAGCGCCCAGTGTCTTTTATGACCGATTATTGGAGGCGTACCGCTTGTACACCCCCTTTAATCCGGAAGACGCAGACAATTCCCGAATGGTTAACTCCGCCTTTGTCAGCCAAGCATACGGAGATATTAAGCGCAAGCTACAAAAGTTAGAAGGGTTTGCAGGTATGTCCATCACCCAACTAATGGAGGTAGCAAATAAGGTCTATATGAACAGGGATACAGAAAGTAAGAAAGAGGAAGAGCGCAAGATGCGTAAAAAGGCTGATATGCTAGCGGTAGCGATCACAGGCGTAGATAGACGGGGCCCAGATAGAGGCGATAGTAGATGGAATGAGGAACCTCTAAGTAGAAATCAGTGCGCTTACTGTAGGGAAGAAGGGCATTGGAGAAATGAGTGTCCGCGAAGGGAACAGTCTGAGAAAGACAGACCTAGGACAGGTTATGGAAACTTTAGAGGCAGAGCGAGAGGTAGAGGAGGCCCCGGAGGGAGTAATGGTTATAGAGGGAGTAATGGGAACAGAGGAAGTGTTAGGGAAGACAGGTATATTCCAGCAGCGCAAAGGTCCCGCGATAGAGAAGGTAGGGACTTCGTAGGATTGGCTGACACGGTCATGGAGGACTATTGATACCGACCGGGCTCCATCCCCCTTGGTCGAGCGGAGCCTATGGTCGATGTATCAATAGGGGGAAAAAGGAGCGCGTTCATGATCGACACTGGTGCTGAACATTCAGTGGTGACTAATCTAGTTGCTCCTCCATCTGGAAGGACTATTACTGTGATAGGAGCAACTGGAAGAAGTGCTGAAAGACCGGTTCTTAAAAGTCGACTCTGTACATTGGGAGGCCACGTAGTAAAACACCAATTCCTTTATATGCCTGAATGTCCAGTCCAATTGCTGGGACGTGATATGCTATCAAAATTACAAGCGCAGATTACGTTCCTACCAAATGGAACAACATCCTTAAAGTTTAATGGACCTTCAGGTATTATGACTTTATCCGTACCAAAGGAAGAAGAGTGGCGACTTTATACAGTGTTGACTAGCCAAAACCCTAGGAGTGATGAGACATTATTTAACATACCAGGAGTTTGGGCAGAGAACAACCCACCAGGACTGGCCCGCAATATTCCACCTATAAAAATTGAACTAAAACTTGGGGTTTATCCAGTAAGCCTAAGACAATACCACATCCCGCAGAAGGCTAAGAAGAACATCCAATCCTATCTGGATAAGTTCATACGGTATGGTATCCTAAAATTCTGTACTTCCCCCTGGAACACCCCATTGCTGCCTGTTCAAAAGCCCGGTACAGATGAGTATCGACCTGTGCAGGACTTGAGAGCAGTCAATGATGCGGTTGTTAGCATACATCCAGTTGTACCCAATCCATATAACCTGCTTGCTTTAATTCCGGGCGGGGCTACTTACTTCACAGTCTTAGATCTCAAAGATGCCTTCTTTTGCCTCCGAATTGCCGCAGAAAGTCAATGTATTTTCGCTTTCCAATGGGAGAACGCTGTAACGGGCTCAAAACGCCAAATGACTTGGACAAGACTGCCCCAAGGGTTTAAAAATTCACCTACCCTATTTGGTTCAGCCCTAAGTCAAGATCTATTGGATTTTGAGTCCATCCCAGGAGAGTGTGTCTTGTTACAATATGTAGATGACTTGTTGATAGCAGCAGTTACAAAAGAAATCTGTCAGCAAGCAACGCACGATCTACTACACATTCTCTGGAAGGCAGGATACAAGGTGTCCAGAAAGAAGGCTCAGTTGTGTTTGCCAACTGTCAAGTATCTGGGATTCCATATCTCTGAAGGTCAAAGGATTATGGGGCCAGAGAGAAAAGAAGCTGTCTGCCAAATACCAATACCCAAGAATAGAAGACAAGTGCGAGAATTCTTGGGGGCAGCAGGCTTCTGTAGGATATGGATTCCCAGCTATGCGATACTAGCAAAACCTCTGTACGCAGCTATCAAAGGTACAGAGCACGACCCCTTCTTATGGACCCAAGAACAGCAAACGGCATTTGAAGATGTGAAGAAGGCTTTGATGAGTGCCCCAGCATTAGGTCTACCTGATCACACACGACCATTCTACTTATATGTACACGAGCAAAGAAGAATGGCTGTGGGAGTATTGACACAGTACTTGGGATCATGGCAAAGACCTGTTGCCTACATGTCTAAGCAACTGGATGCAGTGGCCAGCGGACTTCCACCTTGTCTAAGAGCCGTAGCTGCAGCCGCCCTGCTAGTAGCTGAAGCCGATAAACTCACTCTGGGTCAAGAACTTTATGTACGAGTCCCACATGCAGTACAGACGTTGTTGGATTACAAAGGAAATCATTGGTTTAGTAACAGCCGTATGACCAAGTATCAAGCAATGTTGTGTGAAAACCCAAGAGTGCATTTAGAGACTGTAAACACCTTAAATCCAGCTACCCTTTTGCCACAACCTACTGAAAGTCAACATGATTGTTTGGAAGTAATGGATGAAGTATTTTCAAGTAGACCAGATCTTCGTGATTTTCCCATCCAGAACCCCGATGTTCAATATTACACCGACGGCAGTAGTTATGTGAAAGAAGGGATCCGCTATGCAGGATATGCAGTAACAACAATAGACAAGGTGATAGAAGCTCGGCCACTGGCGAAAGGAACATCAGCACAAAAGGCAGAATTGATAGCACTAACACGAGCGTTACAATTGGCTGAAGGTTTAAGAGTAAATATCTATACGGACTCTAAGTATGCGTTTTTAACCACTCATGCCCACGGAGCTTTGTATAAAGAAAGAGGACTACTGAATTCAGAAGGCAAAGAAATCAAGTACGCAGCTGAAATCCTACAACTATTGGAAGCAGTGTGGGAGCCGAAAGAAGTCGGTATCATACATTGTCGAGCGCATCTGAGAGGAGATGGTGATGTAACCAAAGGAAATCGGATGGCAGATAGTGCAGCTAAGCGTGCTGCTGAATCAGGAAGACAGGAGTATGTGGGGCATATAGCTGCTCTAATACCAACTCCACTGTCCCAATGGACTCCAGTTTATACAGCTCAAGAAGAGGAGTGGTTAAAGACTGAACCGGGAAAGTATTTGGAGAACAAGTGGTATCAGCTAGAAGATGGAAGAATAGTCATACCAGCATCACTAGCGGTAGAAATTGTCCAAAATTATCACAACGGGACACATTCTGGGAGAGACAGTACTGAAGAATCTCTCAGGAAACATTTCTACATACCAAGATTGTCCAACTTGACTCAGGCCATTGTACGCAGATGTGTAACGTGTGCTAAGAATAATGCAAGACAAGGACCAGTAAAGCCACCAGGAGTCCAGTTTATGGGGGGACTCCCCATGTCCGATCTACAAATAGACTTTACAGTGATGCCTAAATCGGGTGGACATCGTTACCTGCTGGTAATTGTGTGCACCTATTCAGGCTGGGTAGAAGCATGTCCTACTCGTACAGAGAAAGCAGGAGAAGTTGTAAGATTCCTGCTACGAGAAATAATACCTCGATATGGACTACCCTGTTCTATAGGATCGGACAATGGTCCAGCTTTTGTTCACCAGTGCCTACAACAACTGACTCATATGCTTGGTATAAAGTGGAGGCTTCATACTGCATATAGACCCCAGAGTTCTGGTAAGGTAGAGAGAATGAATAGAACTATTAAGAACCAGTTGGCTAAGATGTGTCAGGAAACCCAACTTAAGTGGAACGTTCTCTTACCTATAGCTCTATTGCGAATCCGCAGTACCCCTACCAGAAGGATGGGCCTCTCTCCTTTTGAAATTATGTATGGACGACCACCTCCCGTACTTGGTAACTTAAGGGGGGATTTGAGTCAGTTGGGAGAAGGAATTACTTGGCAGCAGGTTGTAGAATTGGGTAAGACAGGAGGTACAGAAATGGGTACAAGATAGATTACCTGTGAATATTTATCCCCCTGTTCATAGTTATCATCCAGGAGACCAAGTGTGGATTAAAGAGTGGAATAATGTACCGTTAGGGCCCAAGTGGAGAGGTCCTTATGTTGTTCTTTTGTCTACCCCTACAGCGATAAAAGTAGCCGAAGTGACTCCGTGGATACATCACTCCAGGGTTAAACCAGCAGCAGTCGATTCTTGGCAAGTTACAGCAGATCCAGAGAATCCCTGCAAGATCCGGTTGAAACGCACTACTCAGTCGGAGTAACGAGGAATTATTGTGGATTACAAATTTTATTGTTACAGGTGTGAGTGAGAAGGCCATAATAAAGCCTGTCCTCTTACCAACACATAGTGTATAAGCCAGGAAAGTCTCGAAGGGACACCTGTGAAGACGAGCAGGACTCCATTCCCTGCAGCCCTCACATCCTGGAAGCTGAGGTTCCATCGCACGGACGAAGACTGAGGATGACGGCGAAAGATGTGCTTTTGATTGTGTTTATTTACATGTGTTTTTATATTCAGGAAGGTAGAGGTACCGACACTCCTAGCTGTGAGGTATGCATTAAGACTACGAGAACAGGTAACCATATTTCCCAAACCCTAATTTGGCATTCACAATACGAGTGTAAAGGAGATGTATCGAGATGTAGATACTTAAATATAGACTATAGTGTGTGCCATTTAGGAGTAGGAGAACCTAAGTGCTTCAGTCCGGAGTATCAACCTCGTACAATTTGGTTGACTCTCAGGAATGGAGATCCTCAGGGGACCCTAATTAACAAGACGGTGTTAGAATCCGTACATTCTTCGGGTGTTCTGCTATTTGATGCGTGCAAAGCGATATCGAGTGGTAGAAAGCCGTGGAATGTATGTGGGGATCTTAGATGGGAGAGGACGTATGGGTCTAATGATAAATATATTTGTCCCAGTAGTAAAAATAAATATGTGAGTCCTAGATGCCCAAATAAAGACTATAACTTTTGCCCATATTGGTCTTGTGTGGGGTGGGCGACTTGGGGACAGACAGTAGACAAAGACATGATAGTGACTAAGTTGCCGACTAGCCCTTATTGTAAGTCTATGGAATGCAACCCAGTCCATATACTTATTAATAACCCCGACAAGTTCCTAGATAAGTATGGCAATTTATTTGGGTTTCAGATATACGGGACGGGTTTAGATCCTGGGACATTATTGTTTATAGGAATAGAGACTGATACGGTATCCTCCCAGACTCATCAAGTATACCATTCCTTTTATGAAGAGATGAGTATAGATAATAAGATCCCCCATAACGCTAAAAACCTGTTCATTGATCTAGCTGAAAGTATTGCCGGTAGTCTTAATGTTACCAACTGCTATGTGTGTGGAGGTACTAACATGGGAGACCAATGGCCTTGGGAAGCAAAGGAGGTAATGTCCGGTTCTGAGGCAGTTGACCAATTAATATCTACACAAGCCGATTATCATATGAGTGTTAGAGGTAAATCTGAGTGGAGATTAAAGACCTCCATCATAGGTTATGTTTGCATAGCAAGGAAAGGAATAATGTATAATACTTCTGTAGGAGAATTAACTTGTCTAGGGCAAAAAGCTTATGATGATGATACAAAGAATACAACTTGGTGGTCGGCTTCAAATGTCTCAGAACCATCAAACCCGTTTGCTAGATACGCCAATTTAAAGGATGTGTGGTTTGATCTATCTATCACATCTACCTGGAGAGCCCCAGCAAATTTGTACTGGATCTGTGGTAAGAAAGCCTATTCGGAGCTGCCACAGGACTGGGAAGGGGCATGTGTGTTGGGTATGCTCAAACCATCCTTCTTCTTGTTACCGATTGAAACAGGTGAGACTTTAGGTGTTAAAGTGTATGATGTGAATCATAGGAAGAAAAGGGGACCCATAGAGATAGGCACCTGGGAAGATAATGAATGGCCTCCCCAGCGTATTATAGATTATTATGGGCCAGCCACGTGGGCTGAGGATGGTACCTTTAGTTATAGAACCCCTATTTATATGCTCAACCGTATTATAAGATTACAGGCGGTGGTTGAGATTATCACAAATGAGACATCACAAGCGCTCAATCTTCTAGCGAAGCATAACACCAGGATGAGGACAGCAGTCTACCAAAATAGATTAGCCTTGGATTACCTTTTGGCAGTAGAGGGAGGTGTATGTGGGAAGTTTAACCTAAGCAATTGCTGTCTTCAAATAGACGACGAAGGGCAAGCAATAGCTGAGCTTACTAGCCATATGGTTAAACTAGCGCATGTGCCTACTCAAGTATGGAAAGGGTACAATCCAAGTAGTTGGTTTGGTAGCTGGTATGAGTGGTTTGGAGGGCTTAAGGCAGTGGTAGGTGGAGTCCTACTGATTTTACTGTTGTGTCTACTCCTACCGTGTCTTATACCCTTAGTAGTTAGGTCTGTGCAAAGCCTGATAGGAAGTATAGCAGAGAGGAAGGCTGCTGCACAGATAATGGCGATATATAAGTATAAGGCTCTAGATCAAGGAGAACCAATGCAGGAAGATGAGTGTTAAAAGATTCACATCATAAGATAAGTCTGGTCTGGTTCAAGGTAACTTGCGGTGTAAGCAAAACTAAGGTTATGTGATGCCTCAAGTAATTGTAAAATATCAAGAGGCATCAAAGGGGGGAATGTGGTGGAATCTCGGTAAAAATAAATTTAGTAGGCCGAGATTACCACGTGGCATGTGTACGTGCATATGCTGACGTATCGATCAGTTGGTTGCACGTGGCAAGATACGATCAGTAGTGTACGGAGCATGTGCAAGAATACAGGATATAGTATTCCCCCTCCTCCATTGTGCTGGACAAGCCATGCGGTCAAACAGGAAGTTAATTCTTATTTGTGTTGATTGGTTAAGAGAATGTGCGGGTGGAGCTTAATATGGGAGGAGTTATATGCCTATATAAGGAGCCTGCACTATTGTCCGGGGCTCAGACTTTGCTGTATTTTGGTGACGCTAGTCCCTCTGAGTCCCGATCGGTGATCCAATAAAGAATCTCTTCCTTCCTGAAGAAACCTGTGTCCATCTCTCTGTGCTTGGCTTCCGTCAGTTTCTCCGGTATCAGTGTCAGTATGGATCAATGCTGTGTGAGTGTCAGTATGGATCAATGTATGTGTCAGTATGGATCAATGTTTGTGTGAGTGTCAGTATGGATCAATGTTTGTGTCAGTATGGATCAATGTATGTGTGAGTGTCAGTGTGGATCAATGTATGTTTCAGTATGGATCAATGTTTGTGTGAGTGTCAGTGTGGATCAATGTATGTGTCAGTATGGATTACTTTGTGTGAGTGTCAGTGTGGATCAATGTTTGTGTGAGTGTCAGTATGGATCAATGTATGTTTCAGTATGGATCAATGTTTGTGTGAGTGTCAGTATGGATCAATGTATGTTTCAGTATGGATCAATGTTTGTGTGAGTGTCAGTGTGGATCAATGTATGTGTCAGTATGGATTACTTTGTGTGAGTGTCAGTGTGGATCAATGTATGTGTCAGTATGGATTACTGTGTGTGAGTGTCAGTATGGATTACTGTGTTAGTGTCAGCATGGATCAATGTATGTGTCAGTATGGATTAGTTTGTGTGAGTGTCAGTATGGATCAATGTATGTGTCAGTACGGATTACTGTGTGTGAGTGTCAGTATGGATCAATGTTTGTGTCAGTACGGATTACTGTGTGTGAGTGTCAGTATGGATCAATGTTTGTGTCAGTATGGATCAATGTTTGTGTGAGTGTCAGTATGGATCAATGTATGGATCAATGTATGTTTCAGTATGGATCAATGTTTGTGTGAGTGTCAGTATGGATCAATGTTTGTGTCAGTATGGATCAATGTATGTTTCAGTATGGATCAATGTTTGTGTGAGTGTCAGTGTGGATCAATGTTTGTGTGAGTGTCAGTATGGATCAATGTTTGTGTGAGTGTCAGTATGGATCAATGTTTGTGTGAGTGTCAGTATGGATCAATGTTTGTGTCAGTATGGATCAATGTATGTGTGAGAGTCAGTATGGATCAATGTATGTGTGAGAGTCAGTATGGATCAATGTATGTGTGTCAGTATGGGTCAATGTTTGTGTGAGTGTCAGTATGGATCAATGTATGTGTGTCAGTATGGATCAATGTTTGTGTGAGTGTCAGTATGGATCAATGTTTGTGTCAGTATGGATCAATGTATGTGTGAGTGTCAGTATGGATCAATGTATGTGTGAGAGTCAGTATGGATCAATGTATGTGTGTCAGTATGGGTCAATGTTTGTGTGAGTGTCAGTATGGGTCAATGTATGGATCAATGTATGTGTGAGTGTCAGTACGGATCAATGTATGTGTGTCAGTATGGGTCAATGTTTGTGTGAGTGTCAGTATGGGTCAATGTATGGATCAATGTATGTGTGAGTGTCAGTATGGGTCAATGTATGGATCAATGTTTGTGTGAGTGTCAGTATGGGTCAATGTATGGATCAATGTTTGTGTGAGTGTCAGTATGGATCAATGTTTGTGTGTGTCAGTATGGGTCAATGTATGGATCAATGTTTGTGTGAGTGTCAGTATGGATCAATGTATGGATCAATGTTTGTGTGAGTGTCAGTATGGATCAATGTTTGTGTCAGTATGGATCAATGTTTGTGTGAGTGTCAGTATGGATCAATGTATGTGTCAGTATGGATCAATGTTTATGTGAGTGTCAGTATGGGTCAATGTATGGATCAATGTTTGTGTGAGTGTCAGTATGGGTCAATGTATGGATCAATGTTTGTGTGTCAGTATGGGTCAATGTATGGATCAATGTATGTGTGAGTGTCAGTATGGGTCAATGTATGGATCAATGTATGGATCAATGTATGTGTGAGTGTCAGTATGGGTCAATGTATGGATCAATGTTTGTGTGAGTGTCAGTATGGGTCAATGTATGGATCAATGTTTGTGTGAGTGTCAGTATAGATCAATGTTTGTGTGAGTGTCAGTATGGGTCAATGTATGGATCAATGTTTGTGTGAGTGTCAGTATGGATCAATGTATGGATCAATGTTTGTGTGAGTGTCAGTATGGATCAATGTTTGTGTGAGTGTCAGTATGGATCAATGTTTGTGTCAGTATGGATCAATGTATGTGTGAGTGTCAGTATGGATCAATGTTTGTGTCAGTATGGATCAATGTTTGTGTGAGTGTCAGTATGGCTCAATGTATGTGTCAGTATGGATCAATGTTTGTGTGAGTGTCAGTATGGATCAATGTTTGTGTCAGTATGGATCAATGTATGTGTGAGTGTCAGTGTGGATCAATGTATGTTTCAGTATGGATCAATGTTTGTGTGAGTGTCAGTGTGGATCAATGTATGTGTCAGTATGGATTACTTTGTGTGAGTGTCAGTGTGGATCAATGTTTGTGTGAGTGTCAGTATGGATCAATGTATGTTTCAGTATGGATCAATGTTTGTGTGAGTGTCAGTATGGATCAATGTATGTTTCAGTATGGATCAATGTTTGTGTGAGTGTCAGTGTGGATCAATGTATGTGTCAGTATGGATTACTTTGTGTGAGTGTCAGTGTGGATCAATGTATGTGTCAGTATGGATTACTGTGTGTGAGTGTCAGTATGGATTACTGTGTTAGTGTCAGCATGGATCAATGTATGTGTCAGTATGGATTAGTTTGTGTGAGTGTCAGTATGGATCAATGTATGTGTCAGTACGGATTACTGTGTGTGAGTGTCAGTATGGATCAATGTTTGTGTCAGTACGGATTACTGTGTGTGAGTGTCAGTATGGATCAATGTTTGTGTCAGTATGGATCAATGTTTGTGTGAGTGTCAGTATGGATCAATGTATGGATCAATGTATGTTTTAGTATGGATCAATGTTTGTGTGAGTGTCAGTATGGATCAATGTTTGTGTCAGTATGGATCAATGTATGTTTCAGTATGGATCAATGTTTGTGTGAGTGTCAGTATGGATCAATGTTTGTGTGAGTGTCAGTATGGATCAATGTTTGTGTGAGTGTCAGTATGGATCAATGTATGGATCAATGTATGTTTCAGTATGGATCAATGTTTGTGTGAGTGTCAGTATGTATCATTGTATGTATCAGTATGGATTACTGTGTTAGTGTCAGTATGGATCACTGTATGTGTGTGAGTATGGATTATTGTGCGCCAGTGTATGTGAGTGTGTGGGCATCAGTACGTGCCAGTGAGTATCCATTAATCAAAAATCTGTGTTTATGCTTGTGTTTTTTTTTTTTTTTAAATGACATGTTGAATTAAAAAAAAAAAATATAGCTTTGCTTTATCTATGTTATTTGTGAAAGTATTCTGCATAGATACATATGCACAAATGGTATTATATCACTATATATATATATATATATGTGTGTGTATGTATATAAATCGCAAGCATAATTTTAATAATTGTTATGTTTATAATATATAATATTTTAATGCATAATACACTTGGAAATCACACACACACACACACACACAATGTATGAAGGGTTTGACATTTGCCAAAGGGTTATTACTAATAGTTTTAATTTTAAAAAGTGAAAATCTAAATTTCATAATTTAACCCTTTAAGGACCAAACTTCTGGAATAAAAGGGAATCATGACATGTCACACATGTCATGTGTCCTTAAGGGGTTAAACCAAAATAGCGGATTTGAAACAAAATTTTAACTTGGGTATAGTGACAGCTTGACTATTGTAGCCTAAATTTAGCAATTTACATTTTCATTCACAAAAATATTAGTTTAGTGGATAACCATGCCTTTCTCTCAGTCGTTCATTCCCTGGTATCAAACTACATACAACGAAGAGTGCGCTCATAGGAATGAGGACTAGACAAAATAAGATTAATTTAAATCAGACATGCAGCAGCATTCAGTCAATGTTTCATTCCCATTACTGGACCTTTCAAAATTATAAGGATGAAACGTTGAAGTAAGATGTTGCACATCTGATTAGATTAAAACAGCTCTTTTGTTTATTTTAAGTCCTGTGAGTGCGCTCCTTCTTGTTGGTTAAATAATTGTAACTGTATATCTGTCATAGCTGGCACAATTTATGATGGGGCTGGTATAACATTTTTCCAGGGCTGCTTTTTATTCCCAGTCCGGTCCTGCGTGTAGTTCCTAGGTCTGGCAAACCCCCATTCCATATAGTGAAGACAATATAGTCCAGGCACTCAGTGTCTTTTTCAAACAGCAGTTTTATTGGAGAAACACTGCAAACACAGCAACATTTCGATCCACACTTGACAAAGATCCGAGTGTGGCTCGAAACGCTGCTGTGCTTCTCCAATAAAACTGCTGTTTGAAAAAGACACTGAGTCCCTGCAGTACATTGACCTCCGAACATGTCCTGTGGTATCTGGCATTAAGACATTAACAGCAGGTCCTTTAAGTCTTACGTTGCAAAGTGGAGACCCCATGGACCGGATTTATTGTTTCAGTACATCCCACAGTGGATCAATCCTATTTATATGTAGGGAATTTGGAGGACAAGGCAACACTCTTGAGCTCTTTGTCATGTTCCTCAAAACATTCCTGAACAATTTTTGCATTGTGACAGGGTGCATTAATGTGGCTCTCCACAAGTTAAAAGGTTAATCTAGATGTGGACCCCATGTTCACTGTGCCTAGTGGGGTATCAGCTACACATCACTGACGAGGCCCAAGAAGGACAAAACTATTGTCTGGTTTTTTTTTCTGGGGGTTGTTGTATCTCTCATGTAGAGGGAACTTGCTGGAATTTCGGTTTTGGACGGCCTGGGGGCGCCAGATTTGAGTGACCGTCAGGAAGGAAGCAAACATCGAGCTCCCCCCATCCCCTTAGTGGTCTTCCCTCTCCCAAACCCCTTAGTCGTCCTCTCACCCCCCCTTAGTGGTCCTTTCCCTCCTTGCCTCCCCTTTGGTGGTCCTTACCCCCCCTTTTGTGGACCTTCCCCCCCTTTGGTGGTCCTTTCCCTCCTTACCCCACCTTTACTGGTCCTTCCCCTCCTTCCCCCCCCTTTAGTGGTCCTTCTCCTTCTTACCTCCCTTTGGTGATCCTCCCCTTCTCCCCCGCCCCCTTAGAGGTCCTCCCTCCCTTTTGTGCCTCCCACCTATGTAGCATGGCACGTGCGGCGCGGACCACGGTACAGGAACTTCGAATGGGGCCCCGACCTTGTGGTTGGCGACATTTTGGTTCCCGCGTGTGGAGGGGACAGATGCCCCAGCAGGTCGGCTCCTGGCTTGTTGCTGAACAGGTAAGTCTTCCAACCTGTCAGCATGGTTGCACCGATCGGGTGCAACCATGTGCAGCCGCGAGCCTGGGGTGTGACAGTACCCCCCACTCGAAGACCACCCATCAGACGGGAAGAAGCAGGCCTGCTAAGAAACCGGTCGTGGAATGACCGGACAAGAAGAGGAGCGTGGACTCTATCAGCAGTGATCCAAGAGCGTCCCTCAAGTCCATACCCTTTCCAAACCACCAAATAAGACAAAACACCCCTAAACACCTTGGAATCCAGTATGGAACGGACCTCGTATTCCTCCTTGCCTATAGCAACCAGAGGAGGAGGAGGTACGAACTGTTTAGTGTACTGGTTGCAAGTAAGCGGTTTCAACAAAGACACATGGAATGTGTTTGAAATGCGCAAATATGCAGGAAGGGCGGAAAGGACCTATAAAGCGAGGAGCCAGTTTCATGGAAGGTACTTTCAATTTTATATGACGCGTGGAAAGCCAGACCCTGTTCCCACCTTGATAGACAGGATTGGCACCACGCCGCTTGTCTGCCTGTCTTTAGTACGTCTGGAGTGTATTGCTTTGTGTACAGTGGGGTGATAATCATTATTTACAACCCACAACTCGTGGGTTGCATTGTTTCTTGAAAATTCAGCCATGGGCAAGAGTTCTGACCAGTTAGTCTGACTGGCATCAATAAAGCAATGTAAATAAGACTCTAAGGCTTGATTTGCTCTCTCCACCACCCCATTGGTCTAAGGGTTGTATGAAGAGGAAAAAGAAAGATCTATATCCAACTGTTTACAGAAAGCACACCAAAATCTGGAAATAAATTGGTTACCTCTGTCAGAGACTATGTTTTATGTAACGCATGTAGCCTAAACATTTCACGTAAGAATACTTGGACAAGATCCAGGGAAGATGGAAGTTTTTTGAGAGGTATAAAATGTGCCATCTTGGAGAAACATTCTACTACTACTATAAGGATAGTTTTATACCCATTAGAACTTGGGAGATAAACAATGAAATCCATGGCCAGGTGGGCCCAGTGAGCGTCTGGTATTGGAATTGGCTGTAACAACCCAGGAGGTTTGATTTGTGGGGAACCTTAGACACAGCACAAATTCTACATGCTCCCACATAATCCTTGACATCGCCTCTAAGTGACAGCCACCAAAACTTTCTAGTAATGGCAGAGAGGGTTTTGTGTATACCAGGATGTCCAGCTGTTACATTATCATGGTATAACCTGAGTATCTCAGATCTCTGTGATGGTGAGACAAATAGTTTATGAGATGGCTTCTCTGCTGGTGCCTGAGTTTGATCTGTTATTATAGCACAAAGGAGCGGAGAAGACAATTTCGAAACTGTCGTAGCAATAAGACACTCAAGGAATATGATAGGAGATGTTTTTTGGTCTGGAAACTCATCTGTATCATACTGTCTAGACAGAGCATCTGCCTTATTATTCTTAGTGCCTGGTCTGTAAGTGATAACAAAATTAAAACGTGAAAGGAAAAGTGACCATCTAGCCTGTCTGCAAGATAATCTGTTAGCGTCCCCAATGTATGCCAGATTCTTATGAACCGTGAAAATCAAGAATGGCTCTTTGGATGGCTCCTACACCTGTCTCGGACGCATCAACCTCTAAAAAAAAAAGGTTTGGCGGGATCTGGATGTGCTAAAATGGGTGCTGAGACAGTTAAAGATTTCAGTTTCTCAAATTCCTCTCAGTTTTCAAATGCTTCTTTTGGCCATTAATTACAGTTAACTCCTTTTTCGGGTAAGGTTGGTGATAGGAGCAATTTCAGATGAGAAGCCTTTGATGAACCTGCGATTATAATTTGCAATTCCAATAAAGCGTTGTACGGCTTTAAGACCCTTGGGTAATAGCCACTGTAATACTGCATCCAGTTTGTGTGGATCAATCTTAAAACCAGAGGGGGATATAACATATCTGAGGAACTGTACTTCGATTTGATCAAACTGGCACTTTTGTAATTTACAGCATAGGCCATTTTTCAGCAGGGTTTTAAGCACATTTTTCACATGTTCGTGATGGATATGGAAGTCTGGAGAATAGATGAGAATGTCATCCAGGTACACCAACACAAACGTGTGGAGGTATTCTCTTAGGACATCATTGATCAGGTCTTGAAATACCGCTGGAGCATTGTACAAACCAAAAGGCATAACCAGATACTCATAATGTCCCATTCTGGTATTGAACGCTGTCTTCCACTAATGCCCATCCTTAATTCTGACTAAATTATATGCACTCCTAAGGTCGAGTTTGGTGAACCTTTGAGCCTGTCAAATAGTTCAGAAATAAGTGGAATGGGGTAAGCATTCTTGATGGTTATTTTATTGAGACCTCTGTAATCAATGCAGGGGTGTAGGTCTCCCTCTTTTTTAGAGACAAAGAAAAACCCAGCCGGAGAGGAGGATCTCCATATGTGCCCTGCCCAGAGAGTCTTTTATGTAGTCCTCTAAACAGATAGTTTCTTGAGGAAATAGTGCATATACTCCTCCTTTAGGAGGCATGGTTCCGGGCAAAAGGTCAATAGAACAGTCATAAGACAGATGAGGTGATAAAGTCTCTGACTGTACTTTATTGAATACCTCCTTTACTTCCAGAAACTGAGGTGGAATCTCTGTTGACAAGGGAGGTGCAGTAGGTACATTGATAGTGCCAATACGTTGTGGCACAAGGCTCTTACAATGACCCTTACAATCCTCTCCCCATCCCATTATCTCCCCTTTAGTCCAGTCTAGGTCAGGGTTGTGTTTCTGGAGCCATGGGAAACCAAGGATTATAGTACATAAAGGAGATGAAATAACCTGAAAAACCATTTCCTCAGAGTGTAATATACCTACTAGAACAGTGATAGGAAAGGTCTCCTGGGTGATAAGAGGCTGAGAAAGAGGTCTCCCATCAATGGCTTCAACTGCTATAGGTCTGTTTGTCTGCCTTAATGGCAAGAGGTGTTTAGCAGAGAACTTCTATCAAAATTAAATTCTCAGCTGCCCCAGAGTCAATCATAGCCTCACACTGAATAGTAGTGTCGTTACACCGAATGTTATGTTTTACCAGGAAACGGTTCTTAGTCAATTTAGGGGACATATACATCACACCTAAGGTCAGTCCCCGAATGGTCCTTAGGTGCCAAGTTTTCTGGGCGTATTTGCCACAATATAAACATAAGCCCTTGTTTCTTCTATACTGTCTTTCTACTTCAGTAAGTTTGGTTACACCCAACTTCATGGGCTCAGTTTCTGAAGGCGAAACAGGAACAGATAAGACAGGATTAGAAAAACGAGGGTTAGAGACAGGTTGGCATGTCTAGTCTGTTGTTTGCTTTTCTCTCTCTCTATCTATGTCAATCATATGGGTGATACATCCATTAAGATTGACAGGAAGGTGTCTAGCTGCGGTCTCATCAGGTACATTTTCGGATAGACACACCTGAAAAAGCTGTAACTAGGCCACTGTTGGTCCAGTCTACTTCAGAGGCTGATGTTCTAAACTTGATGGCATAATCAGCCACAGAACGATTACCTTGCTTGAGTCTCATCAAGGCTTTGGCTGCATTCTTTTTTCTTCCCATAGGTTCAAAGGTCGCCTTGAACTCAGCTATGTCTATTCCACTATGTCTGGAGATTCAGGTATTTCTGCTAATTTCATTATGTAATATATTGATGATTTATAAATTGACCATACTTATTCCATTTTCAATACTACACTTTACTTTTAGTTGTTGTAGTTTTCTAACGCTTACACTAGGTGGCAGTGTCTGACTTAATATTACCCACGTTTTAAACCAAGGAAGATGATTGCATATTAAAATGAAAATTGGGCTTTTAGTGAATAATTGTAATAATTTTACTCCGAAAGTAAGGTGCAGTCACCTGAGTACTTAATGCAGCTTTTTATGTAACAAACTATTATTACTATTTTGATGATGCACAATCATTTTTTTAAACAGAAATTCACAAGTGTTATTAAGTAGCTTTTGAAAGATCTATTCACTGAACGGTGACCTGAAACCCAGATTGCAAGAATCTGACTAAAGTAGCCAAGCTGTGAGTATAGTTAAGTTGAAGAATATTTACAACTCATCCATTTTGGTCAAAATACTGCCATTTAGCTTTCAGTTAACCGCAATTCACTGTTTACTGAAGGAATCCTCCAAGGTATATATTGGAATATGTATTAAGTTGATGCCATCAGGCAAATTGGGCCCAAAGAGGGAGCTCTGACTCCACATGGGATGGCGGGGATATTTTGTTACCTTTGATGAACCTAATGGTGTAAGCAAGGGAAAGGGAACTAGTCAGCTTCTGTGTTTGTTGTGAACAATATCCCAGAATATCTGAAAAAAAAAAAAAAGTGCATGCTTTCCCTTAAATCTGTAACAGGAAGTCTATTTTACACCGCAGACAGGCAAACTGCCATTTTTTTTTTAATCTGTGGATTTTATTTCCTGGTTTAGAATTTAATGTCTATCTGTATTCTTATTGGTCCTTCCGTGTTCTATGCCGGTTAGAATAAAGCATTGATTTCATATATGTCCATCAAGCATTTTATCTGTTCTTTAAGTATACTGTGTAGAAAACAGCTATGCATTTACCAGCACTAATGTTTCAGATTGTGGCTAAGACAATTAATGTAACTTTATAGGGAAAAATATTGCATTTGGAAAAACTTATGGCCAATCCAGCTTTTTTTTTTTTTACATTTTTTTAAACCTGATGTTAAATTTACAATTAAAAATATTTGTTGCATTTTATGGGGTGTAACCTGGACTGGAGACCTGAAAGGGGGCATGAAAAGACCCTAGGTCTAATTTTAGCATAATTTCACTTCCAATTACATACTCTGTGACATCACAGTGCAACCTTAATGCTCCGTATTGGAAATTAAACAACAAATGTAAAATTTTAAAGTTTATTACATTTAATCAAATATATATTCACACTATATGGACCAAAGTATTGGAACGACCTGACCATTACACCAACAAAACCTTTTATAGCATCTATAACAGCTATAACAGCTTCCACTCTGAGATTATGGAGTGTTTCCATGGTAATTTTTGCCACTTCATCCTGTAGAGCATTTGAGAGGTTAGGCACTGAAGTTGGTAGAGAAGGCCTGGCTCACAGTCTCCATTCCAGTTCATACAAAAGGTGTTCAGCAGGCTTGAGGTCAGGGCTCTGTAAGGACCAGTCAAGTTCTTCCAACCAAACTCATCCAACCATGCCTTTATAAACCTCGCTTTGTGCACAGTCATACTAGATAGCCTCTTTCCCCAGGACTATGGCCCACTTATTAGACCCTCCTACAGTAGCCAGAGATACCGGGAGAGGAGACAACTGATACCTCTCCTCAACTACAGGGGGCAGCACCCCTGATCCCAATGGTGCAGATGGGACCGCAGTCTCTTTACCAAACATACAGGGATGCTGGACGGCCGGTCCAGATCCCCAACCAACCCGCAGGAATACTAGGAGGAGGAGGTAGGCGATCCCTCCTCTCCACAGCAGATTCCCAACCGGGTCCTAGGGTTAGTGGATGAGACGGCAGTACCCACTGACCCTCTTCCAGCAGAAGAGCTTGAATCAGGGCAGAGCGCCGCCTGCCTCTGGCTTACCTGCCCACTTGTTACAGGGCAGGACTACATACCAGTCCCCCCAGCAGAAGTGCTGGCACCAGGACAGAGTTGTCAGTTGGCTTCTGCCCTCCCCTTATCCTTGGTCCAGGACCTGACGACCCTCTCAACTACCCAGCTGTAGCACTGGCTGCGGGGCCGAACACTGCTGGTGTATGCCCACTGGGTAACCCCAATTTCAAGCCGGAGAGCAACCGAGAGACCGGGAGTACCAGACACCCACTTAACAGCTGGGGACACACAGGACAGAGCCGGGCTACAGAAGTCATCAGGTCCAGTATTTGTTTATGGGTGGGCTACTCAACTAACTCAGGTACCCATAAGAGGTGTGTCCCAATACTTTGGTACATATAGTGTGTATATATGTATGTAATATAAATATATATATATATATATACATATATATATATATATATAAAATTATGTATACTGAGTTTTTTGAGAACTAACTGATGTTTAGTAAACCCTCTACTGTCATCTGTCCAACTGCTGCTAAACTTAACTGCCTGCTGATGTGTTGTTGTTCTGTATGAAAGTCTATCAGCTGATGGTCAGGTGTTAAGTATAAGTTTATATAAAACTCTAATGATGTTATAATGTAGTTCAAATAACATGTTTGGGTTTTAGTGTTGGACACAGGGTGTGGAATATGTTGGATTTTTGGCAGTGACTATGTTAATTATATGTGGGAGGTGCCATATGGGCCAACACACTTGGCCTTTTAGCCACCCAGCAATGGCCCTGCTGCATAATCCTGGACCAGGAATGTGAATTACAAGGTTAACCCAAATAGAGAAGATAATATATGTATCAAGGAATTGTTTATTCATTTTGTGTTATGGTACTGACTGACCTTTATAACAAGGTATAATTTCTGTAGGAACGTTGAGTCTGAGTGTTCTTAAAATCAGATTTGTTTAGTTTCAATTAGTTTAGATCAATTAGTTTAGATAACAGTCAATTCTTCAATAACTTCTGATCATTGAAAGACATTAAAACATAAAAAATCCTGAAAAAAATACAAATTGTAATCAGGTTTGCAAAATTTGGTGAAAATGTTTACATTTTCTCTGTGACTGCAATTTATCTTATTTAACTGCTGTGCTCTTCTGGATCTGAGCTGTGTTATTTGATTAAAGACCACCAGACACTAAATGCCATTATTCAGATATTCATAAAACAAAATGATTATATACCGAACTACCTCCAAACTGAAGGACAAGTTGACAAAGGTTCAATCTCCGATGAAAACGTCACTGTACTAGGTTCAATATTAAAGACCGCCTTTGTGGGAAACTACTTGGGTGCTTAGGTTCTATCTCCCATTCTCCTCTTAATATCACGCACTATTTACTAGTCAGAATCTGTTGCAGAAAAGAGGACAAACCTAGGCATTAGGCATGTGCATGGGGAAAATATTCGTTTCGGTTCGGCATTCCGAAATGCAGGACTTCATCAATTCTAGACTTCGGCAATTTGGCATTTCGACACTTCGGAACTTCGGTACTTGAACACTTCGGCACTTCGGAACTTCGCCACTTCGGAACTTCGGCACTTCGGATCTTAGACACTTCGGCACTTCGGATCTTAGACACTTCGGCACTTCGGAACTTTGGCAACTTCGGAACTTCAGAACTCCGGCATTTCGGGACTTTTGTTGTAGCCGCTTGGTATATAATAGACATGTGCAATTCGTTTCGGTCCGAATTAAAATTCGGCCGAATTTCGGGTAATTCGGACATTCGGGTGCTCCCGAATGTCTGAATAGTTGAATTGCCGAAGTGCCGAAATTACCGAACTTCCAAAGTGTAGTAGTGCCGTAGTGCCGAATTGCTGAAGTGCCGAAGTTCCGAAGTTGCCGAAGTTCCGAGGTGTCAAAGTGCCGAAGTTCCGAAGCACAGTATTGCCTAAGTACTAATATACTCACCCAGTGAAAGAAGAAGAATGTTACATTGTATACAATTTCAAATAAAAAGTATACAAACATAGCCAGGATTCAGCTGTAAGCATTTGCAACACTTACAACAATCAAGTAACACACATTCATATAAAAAGTTACTTGGCCAGTCAGTGTAATGACAGGAATGAATAAGTAGATAACTCCCTAATTCCCATGGTATTAGGGATCGATCTACTAAAAGGCTGAAAGATCTAAATTGGTCTTTCAGCCAAATTTACTAATACTAAGTAAAAATTACTTAGTATTAGTAAATTATGCCCTGACTCGGGGGGCAATAGGTCCCCCCTTTAGTTTAAAAGCCCCCACTCGCACTTCCCTTTTTTTTTTTTACAGTGAGCTGCCACAGGCTGCTCACTGTTTAATAGACATGCCCCTACTCGGTATACCGAGTAGGGGCATAATTTACTAATACTAAGTAATTTTTACTTAGTATTAGTAAATTTGGCTGAAAGACCAATTCAGATCTTTCAGCCTTTTAGTAGATAGCTGCCTAATACCGTGATTGTTGTAAGTGTTGCAAATGCTTACATCTGAATCCTGGCTATGTTTGTATACTTTTTATTTGAAATTGTATACAATGTAACCTTCTTCTTCTTTCACTGGGTGAGTATATTAGTACTTAGGCAATATTGCAAATAATTTTTACTTAGTATTAGTAAATTTGGCTGAAAGACCAATTTAGATCTTTCAGCCTTTTAGTAGATAGCTCCCTAATACCATGGAAATTAGGGAGTTATCTACTTATTCATTCCTGTCATTACACTGACTGGCCAAGTAACTTTTTATATGAATGTGTGTTACTTGATTGTTGTAAGTGTTGCAAATGCTTACAGCTGAATCCTGGCTATGTTTGTATACTTTTTATTTGAAATTGTATACAATGTAACATTATTCTTCTTTCACTGGGTGAGTATATTAGTACTTAGGCAATATTGTGCTTCAGAACTTCGGCAACTTCGGAAGTTCGGCAATTCAGCAATTCAGCACTTCGGCACTACTACACTTCGGAAATTTCGGTAATTTCGTCACTTCGGCAATTCAACTATTCGGACATTCGGGAGCACCCGAATGTCCGAATTACCCGAAATTCGGCAGAATTTTAATTCGGACCGTAACGAATTGCACATGTCTATTATGAATGTATGGTAGGAGAACCTTAATTGTTATATAGCTGAGATAGATGTACACAACAACATTTTGTGTGTGCCAAAATTTAGCAAATCTTTTTATAATTTCTCCAATTTAGGTATTGCTGAGTTAGATGCAATTGGAGATTTGCATGATCTAACTCTTTTAGTATACTAATCAGCAACTGTATAAAAACAATACATTATGGTACAAACTGACCAAAGAAGAACTTTAAGAAAAGGAAAGTTTGTGTGACTATCAATGCATTCCATAATGCCTTACCCTAATATACTTTGTTTTTATAATCTTCCGATAATGTAGCATTTATGCTGATATTCATTAGTATTCCATCTCATGTGTAGCGGGTTCTAAAACAGGTACCCTCAACTAAATTATTCCTATGTTCTAAGACCCACTACTGATTGCAAATCTTGGTATGCCAGGTATCTCCTATGGTAGCTGTCTCATCTCAAAGCAGCTGCAAACACAGAGTAGCACTTATATGTTGTGGATGCTGATTAGATTGACACATGCTGTAGCTGATGATTTTAGATATCCTTCTGTTGAACGAAATACCTACAATGTTGAGAAAAAGAAGAGAATCGAAAACTGAGGATGAGTATGCATCCACTGTGGATCCACTAAAAGAACTCAAATACATGGCAAAGCTGGACTGTTTGTCACTGTGTCCCACCAAGCTCTGTTCATAATTAAGACTGCCTCCCCCACACATCACCCTGCAATGGACAGAATAAACTCAATGTGCCTCTAGGTCCAAGTACTTTGAGTCCCAGATATATTAATACTTTCATTTTAAACTCAGAATAAGAAAAATAGCCAGTAGCTCCCTGTGTTTGCAATTATGGCATTAAATACACTCTGGAACTGTGAATGCAAATATGTCCTGCCAGTGGCCATGGTTATTTTTTTGCAGCCAAAGAACAAAATAATAAAAACACGAAAATAGGTCCACATCTGACAGCTCTTGGAATAATAAGCAGAAGTAGTTTTTACCAACATACACAGAATGAAAAGCTCTACATGGGTCAGTTTACTAGAAAATTAATTGTGTTGAATACATAGCTTTACATGTTGAAATAAAAAAAAATCACTATACTATTCAAAAAGATAAAGGCATGCCGCATACTGTCGTACGTGACTGCTATATTTTCAGGTAACTTGAGTAGCTCATGCCATTTTTGTTTGTATATTATTATTACTACATTTTAATGTAATTTATGGCCATATTGTATAATTCAATTCCTATTATTTTACAAGATTGGCCACTTCTTAAATCTAAAATCAGCTTTAAAGCTAATAGAGAATTGAAGGTGTTGCATTTTCTATCTTGTATCATTGTTCCCTGCAGCACCTCTGTGATATATGCATGTTCAGATAATTGCACCCTGTCTGTTGATTATATTATATTGGAAATGATTGCACTCCTTCCCGCGCACTCCTCATTGAAGGCCACTCTAAAACTCTTAATTTGCAGAGTGTCCCGGAAGATGGATATCCTATCCATGTGGGTTAACCCCTTAGTGACGTGGTCTGTATGTGGTAGTGAGCTGTCATTATTTTTTTATACAAAATGTGTAAAGTGTAGCCAAAGGCACTCTGCGCTTTTTGTTTGCATGTATGAATTTGTTGAGGCACTGTTGGATAAGCCTCAGTTTCGATTGTGGGAATGGAAGGGGTAATATCCGAAACAGGTAAATGAGTTTCGGCAGAGTATCACTGTTACTGAGGCTATACGCCCCATCCAGGAAATCTCAAATTGTCCCCATCGCTCCAAGTCCTAGTGCATCTGTCACCAAACTACTTTTAAGTTATGTGTTGTGAGGGAGCGTATGTCTGTGTATAGGTTGATGCCTAGATATTTGATGTAGTCCGGTCTCCAGTCAAATTTGTAGGTAGATTTCAGGTGGGATAGCTGTGTGTCCCGGAATGTTAAGGGTGAGAGCTTGGGACTCGGCAGAATTTATTTTATGGTAGGAGATTGCACTATATGCTGATAACGTCCTTATGACATGTGGTAAGGACGTGAGAGGGTCAGTTTATTGCCAGGAATATGTTGTCCAAAAACAGTACGATTTTTTGCGGCACCATCAACGTTTATGCCCATAATATTAGGGTTGTCTCTGATTGCACACGCCAGGGGCTTCAGGGCTAGAATGTACAGCAGGGGATAATGGGCATCCCTGGCACGAACCGTTGCTGATGTGGAAAGGCTCAGAGGCATATTCCAAGAGGAGAACCGCCGCTGTGGGATTTGAGTTTAAAGCCCTAATGGACTGTATGAAGCTACCATATCATTCCATACCTCTCCAAGACCAGAAAAATTAAAAACCCAAATACAATCGGTCGAATGCATTCTCAATGACAGGAGAAGGCACCCGACCTTGCCCCCCCCCCGCCATCGAGAGCATATTAATAATCCTTCTGGTCGCGTCTGAGGATTGTTATCCCTTGATGAAGCCCACTCTGTCATTTCCCACCAGCCACGGGAGGATAGGGCAGAGTCGTGTTGCCAATATTTTATATCTTATAGTCAAGATTTAGCAAGGAGATTGGGTATAGATTTGGGCATTTGGTTGGTGGCTTCCCAGGTTTTGGGAGGGTTACTATATGTGCTTTCAGCATCTTCTCCGGTGCCGTGCCGGTCCTCATGCATTGGTTATATAGGGGCAAAAGGAATGGGCTTAAGACAGTCTCAAATTTCTTATAATAGTAATATAGTGCCGTAAATCCATCCGGGTCTGGCGATTTGCCGTGTGGCATGCTTTTATGGCTTTATTAATGGCTCTCAGTATTTCCTCCTCCTCTATTGGTTTAGCTAGTGATTGGGCCTGGTCTTCCTGTAATAGACAGGAGTAATTTATCCGGGAGGTATGTATCTATATTAACACCGGTCGGGTGTATGGTGTCTGGGCACTTAATGAGGTTATAGAGGGTGGAATAGTATCTAGAGCACATATTGGCCATCTTTTGCAGGTCATAGATTTTTAAGCCCTGTTCATTTAGGAGATAGACTATAGAGGTTGATGCTTACTGCTTGCGTAGTTTGTAGGCTAGCAGTCGGCCGGCTTTGTTGCTGTGGGAGTAGAAGTGGGCTTTGAGCCTCTTCATGCAATGTTCAGTCCTTTCTAATTGGATCCCGTTGATCTCAGATCGAAGTGATTTAAGTTGGTCTAATATCTGGCTTGGTTTAGTTTTATGTTCTCTCTCTAAATTCAATACAGTCAGTTGCAAGTCAGTTAGCTTTTTAACTCTGTTTTGGGCCACATGCGAGGCGTGTGATATGAATTTGCCCCTTCTCACGGCATTATGGGCCAACCAAAGGGTTTCAGGCTACATTCCCTCTGTTTTGTTAATGAAGGAGTACTTCTGGATGGCTTCCTCTACTATCTTAATAGTGTCTGGGTGCTGTAATAAGCTGTCATTCATCCGCCAACGCGGACGTGATTTGATAACTCGGGTTATGGATAATTATTAATGGGCTGTGGTCAGTCCACGTCATTGGTCATCCTGAGATGGATGTCAAGTCATATAGGAGGGAGCGATCAATGAAGACGCAGTCCATGCATATGTATTTGTCGTGTACATGAGAGAAATACGTATAATCTCGAGCACTGGGGTCTAGAATCCACCATGCATCGTGTAGCCCGTACTTGTGCATCAGGCCTCGACACCTCTCACTGTGCTTCTGTGCTGATCTTTTAGCAGAGGAGATGTGGAAGCTGGAAGCACCTATGACTGGATCCAACATAAGATTAAAATCCCTGCATAGTATGAGCCTGCTCGGTCTGTCCAGGGGAGCTTGTGTAATATCCTTTCCCAGGTGGGGAAGGGGTCTTGTGGCGGTAAGTATACATTCGAGACTGTCAGGGGTATGCCGTGTATGGAGGAGGAAAATTAAAATGACCTCACCTTCAAAGTGAGAGTGTATCTGGGACGGCAGGGTAGACCTGATAAGGAAGGATGTGCCGCATTTCTTTGAGGCATTTATCGAGTAAAACATGGTGGGGAATTTTGGATTTTTTAAATAGGGAAGCTTCCCTTTGGCAAAATGCATCTCTTGGACCAATTGTACCATAAGTTTCCCTTATCAGTAATCCAATTTATTCTTCCCCACCCTCCATTGAACTGTAATGCTTGTACCCTTCCTGCTTGGGAATAGGTACAGCCACTTATGAAAATTATTTTCAGCGTAGCTGGCTCCAGTTCAGATCAGCTTGCTTGGTAAAAGTTGAAATAAAAATAACAAGAAATAAGAAAAGCATAAAACCATAACAAAATTATTAACTATATACAATTGTGCTGGAATCGCACTTGTTGGTATCCTGTTACGCCTTTGAGTTTCAGGCATTGGGTGACCACATGGCGGAAGCAATGGGTAGGCCATATGTCTCCTGGGGGCGTGAATCAATGCCGGTTGTCCGCCTGCTAAGAGCATTTAGCCGAGATTGCTCTTGGCGCCACCTTCCAAACATACTAGGCATAGGCATCAAGCCTCGGGGAAGACAAGTTGTTTTAGGTGTTAGGTGTTAGATAGGGTGTTATGGGATTCAATTATGTTGTTCAATTTTGATTCAAGTTTGTCCGTGTAATCCCCTATGCCGTTAATAGATTTCTGTAGCTCATTTGAAATTTTCAGGAAGTCAGCATGGAGATATTTCCTTAACTCCTGCATTATTCCCCTCATTCTGGCTGTAAATACCTCAGAGTTTAGGAGCGTTATCGCGGTCAGTGTGGGCTCATCCACGTGGTCTCCCTCCCGCCGTGGTGTAGAGGCCAGTTAGCTGGTGCCGCTTCGTGTGTCTGTACCTCGGGAATCCTGTATTAGGGATGTTTGTAGCTTGGCCTGGGATTTCTTCCCCTTGTTACCCGACATTGCCACTGTGTCTGGAAGCTGTGTGTTGGTGGCTGCCGCGCTTTGAAGCCATTTTTCATGCGCCCTGTTGCGGAGCTGCTCGATTATGCAGCCATGCTCGTTGTGCGCCAAGCCACGCCCCCCGGGAACTGTCATTATTGTACTTAATAATGGGTTTTGTACCACATATTTCTATGTTTAAATGTCCCTAATATCACCATGATCACTGTGATAACAGCTATATTGCTATTTCTGGATGCTTCACTAGTCTGCTATCATAGAAATAGCTATATGGAGATCCCACAAGGCAGGCAACAGCGACCACCAGGCCCATCATCCCCAGGTGGCTACAGGATATCTATGACAAGTTGTACACACACAATCTCTGCCTGTCACAGTGATCCTATAGCATGATTGACAGCTGATCACCAGCTGATACAGTGCATGCAGCCATCAGCTGTCAATTAGCTACTGATGGATTACCTCAGTGGTCCCTGATTGGCCCCCCAGAATTACCAATCATCCTGAGAGCCAATCACAGGAATGACCTTGCTTAACTGTCAGTTAATGCATGTTATTATTGTGATTGGCTCCCAGAGTGATTGGTCAGCCTAATAAACTGTATAATTTGGGTTAGCAATAGGCTTACAATTAGGGACATGGTTAAGGGATTAGGGTCAATGTTGCACTGGTCAGTATGGTGACACATATAGTGCCACCACCAAAAACCGTATCTATGAAACAAGTAAAAAGGCATGGCAAAATTAGTGAACATATCTAAGTGACCGCATAAATTTCCCTCCGAACCTCGCAAAGGTATACATGTGAAATATTATTGCACTTTGTGACAGAAGCAGAATACACATCAGGTATTTTACCATGTATGTAGTAGGACATACGTGAACTATGAAATAAACCCTAAAAAATGACACGTTTGGCGAAATGGTAGGGTTGGTGACAAAATGGTTGAAAGAAAACTAAAAATTCTAAAAAGCTAAGAAAAAAAGAAAACAAGGAAATACCTCAATTACTGATAGTTAAATACCCTGATGGATCTACTTTCTACAAATATATACATTTGTGTAGCAATTTTGGATTCTGTGACTATCAAAGTTAGAGTGTCAGCCTGCCTAAATTGGCTAAGGTTAGTTTTAAAACTGCAATAATCTCATAAGAGCAGAAGTTATGTTAGGACCTGCCAAAATGTGGTTATTTTGAGCATTAGCAAACTTATGCAATTAAATCAGTTTAACCCAAAGCAGATGGTTTTATAAACTATGTATACGTTTTATGGCATTCATAGTCTTTTGTATGCAGCATAAATTTATTCCAGAGTATACAATACAGTAGATTGTGCACAGTAAAAATCTATTTGACAAAAAACATGTGTTTCAGCCAATTCAAGGTTTTGTCCATACAATAGCTTTGGGTATAACTATTTGGACAAACTAAAAGGGCACGAAAATAGGCCAATCTGTGTATTGCCAAATAAATACATAATTAAATATTACACTGATACATTTCCCTGCCATTTGATGCACAGATCAAAAGAGAAGTAACCAATAGAGGGAAAAAGAGGAATAGTAAAAAAAAATAAAAATAGATTTATTAATTATATAGTATTTAAATATAGATGTGTTTCCTTCTGTTGGTCATTGGCCATTTTAACTGTAAATAATATCAACATTTAGTGGCTATTCCTTAAGCATCTAATATCTGTTGTTTTGGTGCCACAGACGTAACTCCTACCGTGAATGAAAATAAATTGTTTGTCTCTTGCCTGTTTAGTGTTTTGTGTGATTAGTCCATATAGTGTTTAGGAGTTACAGAATTAGCACAGTTTGCCCAAAATTCTGAGGAATCTCAATTTTTTTTTTATCATTCTTTATTTTTATTGTGCAAAGGTGGAAGAAACATATCTGCAATGCCCCAATAGCGGTTACAGACCTTTTAACGCTGACAATCTGTGACATAGGATTAAAACTTCAGGAGATTAGTAAATGCAAGTAACAATAACAAGAGGTGTGTTTACAAGAAGTAAATTGACATGACAGACGTAGTAGCTTCAAGATTTATGATAGGTAGGAGACATTACCCTACGGTACCCTATACATTTTCCTGTCGCATATTGGGTCTGAGCAGGCTACTCTTGGGCTTATAGATCACTGTATTCTAGAGCCGCAGTGAGACAACAATTTTAAAACAGTGCTAAAACCTTGACACAACGCATTGAGAAAGCGCTAAGACATTCTGCTCTCAAATCTGGGTAATTCTAATCTTTTTAAACAAGCTGGCTAAAATAACTGAAATATCTGCTCAGTAGGGGAATGATGAGAGTATTGTGGGCTCGAGATAATGTCTCTTTTAACCGATTCCTGCTGATGGGAGACGGTCGGGAGAGATGGGAGAGTCTGCTGCTAATCTTTTCAAAGTATTGGTTTTAAGCATACTCTCTAACTTAACAATTTGATTATTTTTGACAGTAACTAGGTGGTTATCTAGGTAGCTCTTTACTCTCAAATATTTAAAAATGTCTTTCTTTTGTAATTAATTTTTTTTTAGAACGTGTGGAAAAGTCTTGAATGTTATTATTCTTCAATAGATCTTTAATAGTATCTATTCCAGAGGAGAACCAACTGTTTGGATTAGGATCTTCAATATTATATGTTAGATGACTCAAAGGCAGAACGGCTAAACTCTTATCAGCTAAGTGGCAATCCATTTTAAACTTGTCCCAAATAGTCAAAGAAATTTCAATTATAATACTTTTTAACAATTTGTTTGTGGATATCCTTTTTTTTTTTTATCTCCTTTCAACCAAAAAATTGATTCTAGCTTCATTTCTCCATTAGTTTTTAACTATGATGACTCTATAATATTCCTCAAAATACCTAATTTCTTACCCAGGATAGTTGGGTCATAATGGCATGCATCAAGCCACATGCCTGCCAAATTACTTTTAGCTGGGGAACTCCCAACCCTCCTTGATTCGATTTTAATGCTAGACGTTTAGCACTAATACGGGGCTTCATACCAAGCCACACAAATTTATCAAGGACTGATTGCGCTAGTTTTAGCCAACTCTCTGCACAATATATTGAGACCATTCTAAAAAGATACAGCCACTTGGCCATGATGTACGACTTTATAACACTGATTCTTCCTCCCCTTGAGAACTCTTGGTTCTTCCTTTCTTTTAATGTTTTGCTAGTGGATTTCAATAAATACATAACATTGCACTCCATCAATTCAGTGGGGTCATTGGTCATTTGTACTCCCAAGTATGTAAATGCTCATATTGTGAGGATATTTATGGGGTGATAAATATTAAAAATAATATTTTCATAAAAAATATCAAAAATTCATTTAATTATTTTTATTATATCAAAATTGATAAATTGGTACTGTTCCCCTTGATTAATATAAAGCTAAGAGCTACCCACTATTTTAACTCTTATAGATCCTGGAGTACGTTTTATTAGAGAATTTGTATTTATTATTATTATTATTGCCATTTATATAGTGCCAACAGATTCCGTAGCACTTTACAACATTATGAGAGGAGGGATTTAAAGCGGCACTGTCATGCCGAACTTACCTTTCCTCAATCTCTTCCTCTTCTCCCCCTCTCTCAGGATCTGTTATTCTTTTCTTCCTGTCTTCTTTAGTTTTCTTTAAAACCATAAGACAAAGTAGGGACTCTTTGTCTTATGGGATTCCTCCGCTTGACCAGCTCTGACCAGCGGAGGAGCAAAGTGTGCTTCATTTCCGCTGGTCAGAGCAATTTTCCCATGATCCCTAGCTTTCCTCCCAGTTCCCACAATACTTCCTGTCAGTATTGCCGAAAGTCCTGTCACTTAGACAGAACGCCGGCAAAACTGCCGAATTGCATCCTAACAGAATGAGCACCGTTTCTCCATTGGTGTTAGGATGCAATTCGGTACTTTGTTCGGATCGGAATTTCATTCAAATGAATGAAACTCCGATCCTATTCATTGCTGTGGCTGCATCTTGCAGCCGCTTAGTAGATAACTCCCTAATTCCCACGGTATCAGGGAGCTATCTACTAAAAGGCTGAAAGACCTAAATTGGTCTTTCAGCCAAATTTACTAACACCAAGTAAAAATGACTTGGTATTAGTAAATAATATGCCCCTACTCGCTATACCGCGAGTAGGGGCATGTCTAGTAAGCAGTGAGCAGCCTGTGGCTGCTCACTGTAGAAAAAAAATAAAAAAAATATTGCCCCCCACCCCTAAATGACGGGTGGGGGCCGTAAAGTAAAATAAGGGAGGGAGACCTATTGTCCCCCCCCCCCCCCGGCCCCCACCCCTGAGCGGTGGGTGGGGGCCATAAAGATAATGAGGGGGGGGGACCTACTGTCCTCCCCCCCGGCCCCCACCCCTGGGCGGCGGGTGGGGGCCATAATAGTAGTAGGGGGGGGGACCTACTGTCCCCCCCCCCCGGCCCCCACCCCTGGCCGGCGGGTGGGGGCCATAATAGTAATAAAGGGGGGGGGACCTACTGTCCTCCCCCCCGGCCCCCACCCCTGGGCGGCGGGTGGGGGCCATAATAGTAATAAGGGGGGGGGGACCTACTGTCCTCCCCCCCGGCCCCCACCCCTGGGCGGCGGGTGGAGGCCATAATAGTAGTAGGGGGGGGGGACCTACTGTCCTCCCCCCCGGCCCCCACCCCTGGCCGGCGGGTGGGGGCCATAATAGTAATAAAGGGGGGACGACCTACTGTCCTCCCCCCCGGCCCCCACCCCTGGGCGGCGGGTGGGGGCCATAATAGTAATAAGGGGGGGGGGACCTACTGTCCTCCCCCCCGGCCCCCACCCCTGGGCGGCGGGTGGGGGCCATAATAGTAATAAGGGGGGGGGACCTACTGTCCTCCCCCCCCCGGCCCCCACCCCTGGGCGGCGGGTGGGGGCCATAATAGTAATAGGGGGGGGGGACCTACTGTCCTCCCCCCCCCGGCCCCCACCCCTGGGCGGCGGGTGGGGGCCATAATAGTAATAGGGGGGGGGGACCTACTGTCCTCCCCCCCGGCCCCCACCCCTGGGCGGCGGGTGGGGGCCATAATCGTAATAAGGGGGGGGGACCTACTGTCCTCCAGCCCCCGGCCCCCACCCCTGGGCGGCGGGTGGGGGCCATAATAGTAATAAGGGGGGGGGGGATCTACTGTCCTCCCCCCCCCCCCGGCCCCCACCCCTGGGCGGCGGGTGGAGGCCATAATAGTAGTAGGGGGGGGGGACCTACTGTCCTCCCCCCCGGCCCCCACCCCTGGCCGGCGGGTGGGGGCCATAATAGTAATAAAGGGGGGGGGACCTACTGTCCTCCCCCCGGCCCCCACCCCTGGGCGGCGGGTGGGGGCCATAATAGTAATAAGGGGGGGGGGACCTACTGTCCTCCCCCCCGGCCCCCACCCCTGGGCGGCGGGTGGGGGCCATAATAGTAATAAGGGGGGGGGACCTACTGTCCTCCCCCCCCCGGCCCCCACCCCTGGGCGGCGGGTGGGGGCCATAATAGTAATAGGGGGGGGGGGACCTACTGTCCTCCCCCCCCGGCCCCCACCCCTGGGCGGCGGGTGGGGGCCATAATAGTAATAGGGGGGGGGGACCTACTGTCCTCCCCCCCCGGCCCCCACCCCTGGGCGGCGGGTGGGGGCCATAATCGTAATAAGGGGGGGGACCTACTGTCCTCCAGCCCCCGGCCCCCACCCCTGGGCGGCGGGTGGGGGCCCTAATGGAAAAAGGGGGGGGGGGATCTACTGTCCTCCCCCCCCCCCGGCCCCCACCCCTGGGCGGCGGGTGGGGGCCATAACGATAATGGGGGGGGGACCTACTGTCCTCCCCCCGCCCCCACCCCTGGGCGGCGGGTGGGGGCACTAAGTAAATTCCCCCCCCCCCATCAAGGTGACTAGGGGTGCCCAAGCCCCTAGTCACCCACCCCCCACCCAAATAAAAAATGCCCCTACCTACCCCCCTCACCCTAAAAAATAGTGAGGGGGGAATAAAATTGCTAACCTGTAAAGTAAAATTAAACTTACCATTCGACGTCTTCTTTTTTCTAAAATCTTCATTTTTCAGCCCCAAAAAAGGCCAAATAAAAAACCATCATAGCCGTCGAACTAAAAATAAAATAAAAAACCCGAGCGCAAAAAAAAAACCCGACGAAAAAGAAAAAACCCGAGCGCACAAAAAAATAATCCATCTTCACCCATGGAGGGCTCCGCGCAGACTGAGCTCCGCAGGGCGGGGCAAGGCTTATAAAGCCTTGCCCCGCCCTGCAATTAGCCTAAGAACACTCTGATTGGTGGGTTTAAGCCAATCAGAGTGCTCTTTGTCATTTTACAAGCGTGGGAAAGTTCTTTGGAATTTTCCCACGCTTGTAAAATGACACAGAGCACTGTGATTGGATGGCTTGAAAGCCATCCAATCACAGTGCTCTGTGTCATTTTACAAGCGTGGGAAAGTTCTTTGGAACTTTCCCACGCTTGTAAAATGACACAGAGCACTGTGATTGGATGGCTTGAAATCCATCCAATCACAGTGCTCTGTGTCATTTTACAAGCGTGGGAAAATTCCAAAGAACTTTCCCACGCTTGTAAAATGACACAGAGCACTGTGATTGGATGGATTTAAAGCCATCCAATCACAGTGCTCTGTGTCATTTTACAAGCGTGGGAAAATTCCAAAGAACTTTCCCACGCTTGTAAAATGTCACAGAGCACTGTGATTGGATGGCTTGAAATCCATCCAATCACAGTGCTCTGTGTCATTTTACAAGCGTGGGAAAGTTCGAACTTTCCCACGCTTGTAAAATGACACAGAGCACTGTGATTGGATGGATTTCAAGCCATCCAATCACAGTGCTCTGTGACATTTTACAAGCGTGGGAAAATTCCAAAGAACTTTCCCACGCTTGTAAAATGACAAAGAGCACTCTGATTGGCTTAAACCCACCAATCAGAGTGTTCTTAGGCTAATTGCAGGGCGGGGCAAGGCTTTATAAGCCTTGCCCCGCCCTGCGGAGCTCAGTCTGCGCGGAGCCCTCCATGGGTGAAGATGGATTATTTTTTTGTGCGCTCGGGTTTTTTCTTTTTCGTCAGGTTTTTTTTTTGCGCTCGGGTTTTTTATTTTATTTTTAGTTCGACGGCTATGATGGTTTTTTATTTGGCCTTTTTTGGGGCTGAAAAATGAAGATTTTAGAAAAAAGAAGACGTCGAATGGTAAGTTTAATTTTACTTTACAGGTTAGCAATTTTATTCCCCCCTCACTATTTTTTAGGGTGAGGGGGGTAGGTAGGGGCATTTTTTATTTGGGTGGGGGGTGGGTGACTAGGGGCTTGGGCACCCCTAGTCACCTTGATGGGGGGGGGGGGGGGGAATTTACTTAGTGCCCCCACCCGCCGCCCAGGGGTGGGGGCGGGGGGAGGACAGTAGGTCCCCCCCCATTATCGTTATGGCCCCCACCCGCCGCCCAGGGGTGGGGGCCGGGGGGGGGAAGGACAGTAGATCCCCCCCCCCCCCCTTATTACTATTATGGCCCCCACCCGCCGCCCAGGGGTGGGGGCCGGGGGGGAGGACAGTAGGTCCCCCCCCCCCTTTTTTCCATTAGGGCCCCCACCCGCCGCCCAGGGGTGGGGGCCGGGGGCTGGAGGACAGTAGGTCCCCCCCCCTTATTACTATTATGGCCCCCACCCGCCGCCCAGGGGTGGGGGCCGGGGGGTGGAGGACAGTAGGTCCCCCCCCCTATTACTATTATGGCCCCCACCCGCCGCCCAGGGGTGGGGGCCGGGGGGTGGAGGACAGTAGGTCCCCCCCCCCCTTATTACTATTATGGCCCCCACCCGCCGCCCAGGGGTGGGGGCCGGCGGGGGAGGACAGTAGGCCCCCCGTCCCCCCCTTATTACCCTTTTTTTTTTTTTTTTTACAGTGAGCAGCCACAGGCTGCTCACTGTTTAGTGGACATGCCCCTACTCGCGGTATAGCGAGTAGGGGCATTGGGGAGATTTTAATCTCCCTTGTCCTATTATGGGGGTCATATTGACCCCCATAGAGTGAGGGGGGGACCTGGGGGGCTTATGAAGTGGTGGGGAGCTCTGCTCCCTGCCGCTTCTATAGTTACATATTACAAGGAGGGAGCTGCACGCCGGTAGCTCCCTCCTTGTAATAAACTGAACGAACAAACTAACACTGATACACAGTGTTAGTTTGTTCGTCTGATTTTTTCTATTCATTCATTCGTCTGTCTGATGAATGAATGAATAGGTGAAATTCCCGTTCGCATGTCCAGGTGTTTCACTGGGCATGTGCGGGAATCTCAGGGCTATCTAGTGTGGGTAGATGACGTGTCCCACAGGGACTTCACCTACCCACACAAAGATGGCGGCGCCCTGAATAAAGATCGGGCAGAAAATAAAGAATAAAAAATAGGTAATGTGGGGGGCATAGGGGCATTTGGGGATGACTAGGGGGTCGATTGGATGTAGTTGAGGCGGGAGGGGGGTTAAAAAAAAACGGAATTCGGCATGACAGTGCCGCTTTAACTATAAATAGGACAATTACAAGAAAACTTACAGGAATGATAGGTTGAAGAGGACCTTGCTCAAATGAGCTTACAGTCTATTGGAAGTGGGGTGTAAAACACAATAGGACAGGACATAGCAATTAAATAAGGTGGGAGGGAAGCAGAGCTGGTGGAGAGGATAGAGTTCTGCCCTTTAGGAGAGAGCAAGAGATAGGTATGTACGGTAGAGGTTAGTCTGGGATAAGCTTTCCTAAAGAGATGGGTTTTAAGGCACTTCTTAAACGACTAAAGACTAGGGGAGAGTCTGATGGCAGTATGCAGGTTATTTCATAGGAAGGGAGCCGCCCACGAGAAGTCCTACAAGCATGAGTTGGCCGTACGGGTGCAAGCAGCGGACAGGAGAAGGTAATGGGCAGAGTGGAGAGACCGAGAAGCGGCATACCTATGGATCTGTGAAGAGATTTAACATGGGCTAGAATTGTTCAGTGCTTTATAGGTATGAGTTAGCATTTTGAATTGACTCCTATAGGATAAAGGAAGCCAATGAAAGGACTGACAGAGGGGTGAGGTGTGAAAGGACCGACTAGACAGGAATATCAGTCTGGCGGCAGCATTCATTACAGATTGTAGCGGGGCAATACGGCTTTTGGGAAGACCAATTAGGAGAGGGTTACAATAATCCATGCAGGAAATTACTAGAGCATGGACAAGCTCCTTGGTAGCATCTTGGGTAAGAAAGGGGCGGAAGCGGGCTATGTTTTTAGGATGGAATCTACAGGATTTGGCAACATACTAGATGTGAGGCTCAAAGGTGACACCAGAATCAAGTATAATGCCAAGACAGCTTGCTTGCAAGGATGGACTCAGGGCCGGCCTTAGGTGTTCAGGCGCCCTGTGCGAGCTAATTTTGTGGCGCACCCCCCATGCCATCTTTGTTTGACACCCTCTAGACAATTTCAGGCACATTCACAATCTGTCGCCTGCACCCTCTATCACCATCCCTTTGCCCACTGTTTATCACCAGCCCCCTTCCCCCTTATATCACTTATCCTCCCCTCCAGCCCCTACCCCTGAGCGGCGGGTGGGGTCCTTAAAGTAGAATAAGGGGGGATGGACATATTGTCCTCCCTCCCTGCCCCCACCCCTGAGCGACGGGTGGGGGCCCTAAGCCAGAATAAGGGGGACACACCTATTGTCCTCCCCACCCCTGAGCGGCGGGTGGGGCCCTAAATCAGAATAAGGGGGGCCTATGGTTCTCCCCCCGCCGGCCCCCACCCCTAAGTGGCGGGTGGGTGCCCTAAAGTAGAATAAGGGGGGGGAACCTATTGTTCTCCACCCCTGAATGGAGGGTGGGGGCCCTAAAGTAGAATTAGGAGGGGGGAACTATTGTCCTCCCCCCCATGGCATACTAAATCAACACGCTACCTGCAAAGATGCTCCCGTTGTGCTGAACACTCCTGGAGGAAGTCTCGCACCCAGGCAGATTATCTCCATTATAGATTCATATTGTGTTCATACAGCGCAGCCCTTGCCCTCGCCAAACAGTCAAACGTTTCCTCTCTCATTAGTTCATGCCCCCGCAATCCCAGGCGTCTCTTTGACACCTTTAACTCTCTTCTTCTTCCTGCTGTGGCCACCCCCCAAACTAACCTTACAACCGATAGCTGTTCAATCTTGTCAGTAAGGTAGCATGCAAAGCTAATGAAAGAATTCTCCCCACCTTGCCATTTACTTTCTCAACCATCCGTAGATCATGCCTTTCCTACCCTTCAGACTTTCCCCTCGGCTACTGAACAAGAGGTGGCTGTGCTTCACCTTTCCTCTTGCACCACCACTTGCCCGCTCGATCCTGTCCCATCTCGCCTTATCAGATCTCTCCCCCTGTCTTGTGCCTTCTTTAACACACATCTTCAACTGCTCTCTCTCTTTACTGTCGTTGTCCCTGCTGACCTTAAACATGCCACTGTAGTACCTATCCTGAAAAAAAACATCTCTTGACCTGTCCTCCCCATCTAACTATTGTCCCATATCCCTGCTCCTTTTTTCCTCAAAGCTTTGTGAAAGACTTGTCTTTACCCATATGTCTCATATGTCTCACTTCCTCAATTCCAACTCTCTCCTTGACCCTCTTCAATCTGGCTTCCACCCTCTCCACTTTACAACCTAATTGCAGCTAAATCCAAAGGCCACTACTCCATACTAACTATTCTTGACCTCTCTGCTGCCTTTGACATGGTTGATCATGCTCTCCTTCTTCAAACTCTTCAATTACTCAGTCTCTGCGCCTCTGTCCTCTTGTGGTTTTTCTCTTATCTCTCCCAATGCTCATTCAGTGTCTACTTTTCTAATGATACCTCCTCCCCTCGTCCTGTCTCGGTTGGAGTTCCCCAAGGCTCTGTCCTTGGTCCCCTTCTATTTTTTCTTTATACTGCCTCTCTTGGCAAACTTGTTATCTCTTTTGGATTCCACTACCACCTGTACACTGATGACACCCAGATATATCTCTCCTCCCCAGACCTCTCCCCTGCCGTCCTGCAATGTGTCACTGCTTGTCTTTCTTCCATCTCTGACTGGATGTCCGCCCGATTTCTGAAACCCAATCTCTCTAAAACTGAGCTCCTTGTCTTTCCTCCCCCTAATACTGATCCACCTCTTTCGCTTTCCCTTTAACTTGGTGGTATCCACATGAGTCCATCCAGGGCCGGCCTTAGGGGTATGCGAGCTGTGCGGCCGCACAGGGCGCCATGGAGCAGGGGGCACCATGTGGCCGACACAGCTCGCACATGGCAGGGTGAGTGCAGGGGGAGCTGAAGCAAGCACCCGGTTGGAGAGTTCATCATTTCCCACCGGGGACTATGAAAGTAAAGAGGCGGGGCTTACCAGACGACGGGGGCGGAGCTTACCACATGGAGGAGGCAGGGCTAAAAAGCAGCCGGGGCGGAGCTAACTGAAGCTCCAAGTACTTGATGCAGAGAAAAGAATCCCTGCTTCCACTCCCCCTTCCAGGTAACTGTGTGTGTGACTGTATTGTGTGTGTATGTGAAGCTGTACTCTGTGTGTGACTGTAACAGTGTCTGTGTGTGTGTGTGTGTGTGTGTGTGTGTGTGTGTGTGAGACTGTACTCTGTGTGTGACTGTCTGTAGCAGTGTCTGACTGTCTGCCTGTGTGTGTGTGTGTGTGTGTGTGTGTGAGAGAGAGAGACTGTACTCTGTGTGTCACTGACTGTCTGTTTGTGAGACTGTACTCTGTTTGTGAGTGTCTGTAACAGTGTCTGCCTGTGTGTGTGTGAGAGAGAGAGACTGTACTCTGTGTGTGACTGTCTGCCTGTGTGTGTTTGTGACTGTCCGTAGCAGTGTCTGACTGTCTGTGTGTGAGAGACTGTACTCTGTGTTACTGTACTCTGTGTGTGAGTGTCTGCCTGTGTGTGTGTGTGTGAGAGACTGTACTCTGTGTGTGACTGACTGACTGTGTGTGAGACTGTACTCTGTGCGTGAGTGTCTGTAACAGTGTCTGACTGTCTGCCTGTGTGTGTGAGACTGTACTGTGTGTGACTGTCTGCTTGTGTGTGTGAGACTGTACTCTTTGTGTGACTGTCTGCCTGTGTGTGTGTGTGAGAGAGAGAGACTGTACTCTGTGTATGACTGTCTGTGTGTGTGAGACTGTACCTGATTGTAACTGTGCCTGACTGCCTTTTTGTGTGACTGTAACCAGGGCTGGCCTTTGGGGTGTGTGTGCTGTGCGGTCGCACAGGGCGCCATGGCAACAGGGGTGCCAGGTGGCCAACACAGCTTGCAGTCAGTCACTGACAAACCGGCCTGAATTGGAATGCAGAGGAGCATGGAGAAGAGTGGGGGCCCAACGTCGGAAGGATCCGCTCAGTGGGTGTCAGGGCGGCAGGTGCTCTTCAGTCGCAACGTCAGGCAGAGTAGGAAAAACTGACAGCTGGATCCAGGGAACAGCAGCCTCTAATGTAAGTGCTTGTCCTTTTTGCTTTTTATATATTTATCTATATATCTATATCTATATATATATATATATATATAGATAGATAGATATAAAATGATTGCGTTTAATTGAAGTGCGCAGGTGGCTAGTGATAAAGGGGGGCAGGGAGCTGGTGATATAAGGGGGAAGGGTCCCTCCCTTATTCTGATTTAGGACCCCCACCCGCCACTCAGGGGTGGGGGCCAGGGGAGGAGGACAATAGGCCCCCCATATTGGTGTTTAGGACCCCCACCCGCCACTCAGGGCACGGGTGGGGGCTCGGGAGGGGGGGGAACTTGTTTTTTTGTTTTTTTTTAAACAGGCTGCTCACTGTTTATTTGACATGCCCCTACTCACGGTATAGCGAGTAGGGGCATAATTTACTAATACTAAGTAATTTTGACCTATTATTAGTAAATTTGGCTGAAAGACCAATTTAGGTCTTTCAGCCTAATGGTAGATAGCTCCCTAATACTCATTCCCATCCATTGACTGGCTAAGTAACTTACATTTTATATGAACGTGTTACTTGATTGTTTTAAGTGTTGCAAATGCTTAAAGCTGAATCCTGGCTATGTGTGTTACTTTTTTATTTAAACTGGTATACAGTGTAACATTCTTCATTCTTCCACTGGGTATATTAGTACTTCTGCAATTCTGTGCTTTGCCTATTCGGACATTCAGCGCTTCGGCAGTTTAGTTCGGCAAATCTGAAATTCGTCACTTCGGCTATTTGGACATTTGGTGCTTCGGGACTTCGCAGTTCGGTTCGGTTTGGCACTTCCGAAATTCGTAAATTTAGCTATTCTGACATTCGGAATTATCCGAATGTCCGAATTGACATTGGGAACGAAACAAATTGCACATGTGTAATATATATATATATATATAATATTTCATTCTAAGTGTATTTTGATAGTAATATATATATTTGCAATGCATAGTCACTTAACAGACAATCAAAGCTACTGTGCAGCCGGGTGGGATGGCCCTACAGCAAGCATGTAAAACTCAAAGTCTAGCATGGGCCACATAAACAAGGTTTAAGTTTATGTGGGCAGCAAAAAAAAAGAACCCTTAAATTTTCATAGAAATTTTTGAAAAATACAGTATAAAAAAAAAAAACCAGCATCCCCCTCTACTAAACCACAGCACTCCCTCTAGTAAATCCGCCCCCAATCCTTGTGTTAAGGTGGAGCACGTAGATGTCATGTCGTAATGTGACGTGGCGCTGTGTGCCTCCATGCACCTCCAGGTACTCCACTGTCCAGTCACAGCCAATGCAACACTGACCAACACACACACACCCATTTACACATTCTTGCACTCACATAATTTTATTTATTGCTCCCTATCTTTGGGAGCTGGTGTGGGCCCTCTTCTATCTGGAGCTCAGCCTTCCTGCTCTTCAATGCTCCCTCGCGCACAGTTTAGTGATGTCGGGTGCCGGAATGACGTCATATTCCGGCGCCAGGCATCACTACAGACGGCGCGCGAGAGGGAGCAGGAAGGCTGAGCTTCCTCGCTGCCACCAGGAACCTCTCCTCCCCGGCCGGGTAACTTTTAGCAGAGTAGGTACCTGCAATGTGGAGAAAGCAGGTGCCTACTCTGCTTTAACACTAAGTATGCACTCGTGGCCTGCCGGGCCGCAAAGATGTCCATTGTGGGCCCCATGCGGCCTGTGGGCCGCGAGTTTGACATGTTATTTGCCTTAAGAGATGATGACATGCAGAAAATTGCCATAAACAGCTTATCTTAGAACACTTTAAAAACAACATTTAACACGTACAGATAAAAACATTAAATAATTACTGCTTTTTTTGCACTTAACACTAGTAGTAACTAATCAAACAGAAAGTTGTTCATTTTCTTAACTACAAAATTTATTCACAAATTGGAGCTATTTTAGTATGGTTTATCATTTGTTTAAAGTATTCTTTTAGAATGTCATCTGTTGAGTGATTTGTCACGGTTTATTACAGTAGAGCAATTGTATTTGCTATATTGATTTTTCGTGAAAGTGCAAATAATACAAATCAGACATAACGATAATACTGTATATATATATATATATATTCATACAACGTACATAATTGCAGTTGCTTTTCCAGTTGCAGCTGGTTACTACATTTCCCCCTTATTGCAGACAAATTAAACTATATCAGTTCCTTTACGATAGTATTAGTAATGACATAATATGAGTGTGAGTAGAATAGTCTGGGTAAACCACATTAGCAGATCTATGTTAGATAACAGTCTTTGAGGATTTCTCACTGAACAGGATTTCTTGGAAAACAGTCCCAGCTAAATGTGTTGCTAGACTGTTGATTTGTTTCCAATTAAAATGACTTTAACAAGGTATGAAATGAAAATACCGACATGCTGTTAGAAAATAATCGGAAAGCAGAGCAACAGAATTATTGTTTTTTCTGGAAAAGATCCAACAAGAAATTACATTGTAAATCAGACTCCTTGCACTTTCCTGGCATCACAATTTAATATAACATGTGCCCTAAATGGGTGGAAACGAAAATTTAATCTTGCAAGTCGATCAGAGAATGAGGTGCGGAAAAATGGAATAAGCTTGCAGGAGCCACTCAATTTCTAGAAATGAATTATCATCAGTACGATTAAGTGTATTATGAAGAGAATACAGGGCCTGAGTAATGCACTACAACTACCAGTATGCTTAGGCAACGTTTGATTCAACTGCAGCTCAGAGATCAGAGTTCATCATTAATGACCCAACAATAGTCTAATTTCACCGTTGTCAGATTTATGGCTGTGTACTGTTAAATTGTGCAATGTGCTCATAAGAGAAAGCCAGGAGAAACCCTTTGGACAAAAATGACACCTTCACTTCCTCGAATCATGTACTGTTCCAAGTTAATTCACAAGTAGATTATTATTAATATGATGCTTGAAAATTCTCATCCATTAAAGTGACATCTGCTACTAGAATTCTCTCGAGCTTGTCTTAATCCAGTAGTATTTTAACCCTTGCACATGCAATGTTAAATCAATGGAGAGTTACAGCATTCATTTTTATTTTATTCCTGGTTGGTTTAGTAGTAAACATGAATCATCGTTGAACACAGTGAGGATTGTGATTGGCATTAATCAAGAGGCTGGGATAATACTGCATTTGTAGAATTCAATTGGATGCCCAGAGTCAACGGCGCTTACCTACCTTTAAGTGTTAAACGGTTTTCAAATGGTTTAACACTTTGGCAGAGTCCCCCATGCACTGGACATGCATCTTCTCTTCTGCCTGCTCCTAAATGTTAAAGTATTTGCTTCAGCAGAAGTAATAGGTTGAGAGCATCTATCAGAGGCAGCCCATTGAGTGATACTTTTGAAAAATGCGACAAGTGTGTGAAAATCCTAAAGAAATCAGCCTGTCCATGGGACTAAAGTGGTAATCCAATCCACTTGTGCCTATTCACAAAATTACTTTATTTAGAAATAATGGACACTCTTAAGTGTCCTTATTAAAGCAGCACTGTGCTGGGTGTCTGCATGTGCACATTGCCTGTGTTTAAAATTTGTGGTCCATGCTGGCTGTCTTTAACGAGTGTGGGGTTTGTTGGCTGTGCGTCGTGTGTGTGGAGTGCATTAGCTATCTGTAATATGCAGGGTTGTTGGCTTTGTTTAATGTGGAGGGTATATGTAGTGTGTAATGTGTGTGTGTAGTGTGCGTTAACCATCTGTAATATTATGATTATTATTATAATTACTGGTATTTATATAGCGCCAGCATATTCCGTAGCGCTTTACAATATTATCAAAGTAGGAGATTTAACAATAAATGAGACAATAACAAAAACTTACAGGAACAATAGGTTGAAGAGGGCCCTGCTCAAACGAGCTTACAGTCTATAGGAGGTGGGGTGTAAAGCCCAACTGGACAAGAGTTAGCAATCAAACAAGGTGGAGTGAAGCAAAGCTGGAGGAAAGAATAGAGTGCTGCCCTTTAAGAGAGAGCAAGAGACAGGTATGTAAGGTAAAGGTTACCCTGGGAGGCCACAAGCTTTCCTAAAGAGATGGGTTTTGATGCACTTTTTAAATGAAGACTTGGGGAGAGCTTGAGGTTGTAGGCAGGCTATTCCATAGGAAGCTGCCCGCGAGAACAGTGGCGGATCCACGGGGAGGGGGGGGGGCAATGGGGCAATTGCCCCCCCCGAGATTCTCCCCTGCCGGCTAATGCAGGCTGGCATTGTCCAAGCGCCAGCCCTGCAATGTACCTGCGGACCGGGGAGGGAGATCAGTGATCTCCCTCCCCGGTCCGCAGGCACTGTGCTGACAGCCGGCAGGGGAGGGAGGGAGAGAGGACCCGGGAGCTCTTACCTGCAGCTCCTCTGGGTCCTACTCTCGCAAGCACGTAGCGTTGCTGCGGTTACCACGGCAACGCTCCAAATCTCGCGAGAGTGAACTCTAGCCCTGGAGCCCGGGCTAGAGTTCACTGTAACCACTGGACCACCAGGGATTCCCACTGGGACCAAGAAATGTCCCCCCTCCTCCTCAGTAAAGGCAAGAAGGGAGGGGGGACATAGAATATTTAATTTAATAAAAAATAAAAAAATTAAAAGCCTTCCTACCCTCCTCCCCCCCCCATACACACTACACACACTGTCCCCCATACACACACTACCCCACAAACACTGCCCCCATACACACACTGCCCCACAAACACTGCCCCCCATACACACACTACACACACAGCCCCACAAACACTGCCCCCCATACACACACTACACACACTGCCCCACAAACACTGCCCCCCATACACACACTACACACACTGCCCCACAAACACTGCCCCCCATACACACACTACACACACTGCCCCCCATACACACACTGCCCCACACATACACTGTCCCCTAACACACACACTGCAACCCTGACATACACTGCCGCCCTCACACACACACTACACCTTTCACACACACTTCACCCTTAACACATACCACTGCTCCTATGCCCTATATCTCAGCAGACCCCAGGTAAGTTGTCAAACTGTTCTTAAATGGTTTGACTACTTACTCAGGGATGGGAACTGGCACTACGGGCGCCATAACTACTACACTGAGCTGTAGTGGTTATTGTGCCTGGATTATTTCTTTAAATAATCTACAAGTGCCCCTCCCGAGATCAGGCTCTGGATCCGCCACTGCGCGAGAAGTCCTGCAAGCGTGAGTTAGCCGTAAGGGATGCGAGCAGTGGACAGCAAAAAGTCATTGGCAAAGCAGAGAGACCGAGAAGCGGCAGTGAAGATATATGGGAGGGGCTAGTAGTGGTTTGTTGGCTTTGTTTAATGTGGAGAGTATAGGCAGTGTGTAATGTGTGTGGATGTAAGGGTGCTCTGTTTTGCTACCTGCTTACCTTTCTTGCAGGTCCCTGGTGGACCAGACAAGGTTACAAAAAGGGGAGGAAATGAGCACTCGGATCAGCAGGGAAGCAGGATGCTCAGCAGTGTATAGACAGGTGGAGGAAACGGAGGAGGAGAACAGCCTGGGTGGAAGGTAGAGCAGCCAGGACAGCCTTGTGTGGAGCCTGGGGTCTGCAGCCCCTTCGGGTGCAAACCCCAGTAATGGCTCAAGCTCATTGCAGTGCTCATTAGTGAGTAGTGCAGGACAGTGAAGCAGTGATAACTGTGTTTTGCACCCAATGAAGGTTCAAACCACACTCCCTGGCCCCGCCCTGTGTCAGACCTGTTGCTTGCTCACTGTAAGGCTTAAGGGGAAAAACAATCTTCCTGCCCAGCGCCCAAAATTGCCTGTCCCGGGCACCAGGCGATAGGAATTCCTTTTCCCCGGTACTTAAAGGTAGGAAGACACTGGAGTCAAGTCCGCTGGCCCTGCTCTCCCTTCTGACTTGGAGTAAGGAAATAAGAATAAAATACATGTATGGTGTGTGCCTGAAAAGAGTACGTATACAATGGATATGTCCACCTATATGAGCACCTTCCACAGATTCCAATCTATAGCTAAATTCATGCAACCATGAATGGAGCTAACGGCAAGTTGATCTCTGTCGCACAATTACATTATTGGCTTGAGTAGCAGTTTTCTGATGAATGGCTGTCATATGATAAACTATGTAACTATGTAATATGTAGTCCACAAACCTCTGCTGAGCATGAGTTGATGAAATATCCTCAACTCATCTTCTGAAAAGACTGTAATGGCAAGAACTGGCTGACATGTGTGTCTGCTACTCCTAGTCAATAGAGAAGGTTACAAATACTATTGGCAACAATGGCATGAACTTCAAAAATGCTTCTTTTATTGTTCTGCGTTTTAATGCAGTAATTAAAAGTGTCCCTTTAACCCCTTAAGGACCAAACTTCTGGAATAAAATGGAATCATGACGTGTCAGACATGTCATGTGTCCTTAAGGGGTTAAAAGCCGTCTCACAGGAAAAAGAACATCTATTAACGTCAAACTAGAAGATCTCTGTCATGCCATTTATAAATATATTATTAACTTCATTAACCCTTCACCATTATTCCTGTGAGACCTGCATTTAATTCCAGGCTTATTTTAGAATGTGATTCTATTAACCTTTCCATTAGGATAGAATGGCAAAAGATTATACAATTCACATGAACTATACATTCATTGAGTGATTGCATTGTTTTATTATTCATTTCTATAAACCTTTTCTACAGCAGAGAAATCCAATGCTATAGCACCATTTCAGTAAAATTGGTTTGCCCCCAAATGCATGATGAATTACACTATTTTTACACACATTATTCCCGTTAATCTTGAATGACATGGTACAAAAAGGGTTATGAAAATGCTTCAGCAAACTCTTCACTAAACAGGAACCTTTGAACGATGAATATTCTTATTTCATTCAACAGGAAAAGCTTTAAAAGCAGTTCTAGGTTTTCTTATTTAGAGACACGTTCCCTTTTAACATCACCATGGCAAACACATTTTGTTTCAAATGTTGTACTTGGATTAATCTAGTTACGCATAAGCAACATCAATGAGTCCAACAACATGTCTCAGACAGTTGCAAAATCTGCTTCTGTCACAAAAAGTTAAATATATATATTTTTGCTTTAAAGTCCAATATGATAGATAGGTAGAAGCAAAAAACAAAAAAACAAAACTAAACATTGATGATGAAATATTATATGCCTTTTTCTGAATTCCGAGTTAAATATTATATTTGACTCCCATTTGTTCATAAATGATGCATTAATGTCTCAGAATGCACTCCTGGTTGAACCTTACTGATGTAATATACACATGGAGATAGTCTTGCCACCTAATTGGTATTCTGGCAGGTAATATACATTTATAAACACCATATAGTTTGCACGGAGCTACTAGTGGTTTCTTTTATAGTTGTCTTTTGGTGGATAGTATCTTACAACTTAACACAAATAATTTTTTCACTTTGAGCATTTGTTTTTACAAAAATAGAGTGAATAAATATTACATCTCTACAGAATGTCAATTCTAAATAAATATTGATATCATATGCACTACAGTGTAATAAGTCCGAGATAATTCTTTCCAATTACTGCAGCTCAGAGCTGGTGAGAAATCACTCAAATTCATTACACTTGGCATATTACAGATATTGTGTTGCTAGCACCCCCCGCTCCCCCCCCCCCCACCACCAATAAACAAAATAAATAGTAACATTTCAAAGGCAAGAACACTTTTTTGTTTTAATACAGATAGTTGCATGTTAATGGAGTAACAATGTTGGGTCATATATGTTTCCCGTTGGTTCATCATTTTACATTTGATGGATACATTAACTGTGATGAGGCCATGTTCGAGCCAAAGACATGGGTATAGGGCTGTAGAATAATCTTAAGGTTTGATGTTTTCTTACTAAGTTAAAATAAAATAAGTTGCCTGTAGTCCATTTATGGAAACTTTATTGATCTTCTGTTTTGCTACTATTCCTGAACTTTACAACCATGACAGTTATGTTATCAGGGCATCCTCTGTAAAATGACTGTAACACGATGCTCTTGGCTCCAAAATGTGGTTCGTCCAAACGCTCTTTGATAAACCGGACAGCTTCTTCATTGCTAAATGCATCCCATAGGCCATCAGATGCCAAGATCATGAATTCTGGCTGAAGTTTGTCCAGGTCAAAGCTTAATATATCGGGATCTGAGATGATGACATTTAGATTTTTCAGGGGATAATCTCCAAGGGAACGGGACATCGCCAAAATCCCTTGAACTCTCCAAGATCCATTGAAACTGATGAAGCCACCTAGAAAATAACAGAAACCAGTCATCATATTGTAATAAACTGAAATAGTCTAACAAGTGACGTTAGAAGTAATCATAATAAACATATAAATAAATGCATAGATATGTGTTTTAATCATTTTCTGATATGTAACACATATTATCTTGTTATAATAAACATCTGTTTAGTGAAATTTGTTGTCCAAGAAGCTATAGAAAAGTCAAACGGAAGAAGAAAGTATGTATTCTGAACTAAACACAGCAGGCAGTTGCTGGTTACAGTGTATGTCTGTGATGCTACATTTGGTTTTGATTTTAGTGGCTGCTTGTCTCTAGGTTATGATCACATTCACTGATAATGCATGAAAGGCCCATGTCAGTGGGAGTTAATATGTGCCATTTATAATGTGGGTAACAGATTTTAAGCACCTGACTCTTAAGCTCACATTTTTAGCTTAAAGTTTAATATGACTGCAATGTGCAGATGTTGGCAAGAACTGATTATTTCCCTCAATGGGTTTGCTAAGTGCTTGGTAACAAGCTCAGAGAAAAACACAACACAGGCCACTGACATACTGATGCGATACACCCAAAGTTATTAAAAGTACTTAGTGGTGGACTAGCAAAACCATTAACGGATTTATTTAACCAATCATTGTTAACCGGAGTAGTACCAGAAGATTGGAAGTTAGCAAATATGTGTTGGCTTGGGTAATTAAAATAATAGATCAGGGTGGTGCAGTAGACACTGCCTACCTAGATTTCAGTAAGGCTTTTGACACTGTTCCACATAGAAGGCTCATCAATAAACTGCAATCTTTAAGTTTGGATTCAAATATTGTTGAATGGGTTAGGCAGTGGCTAAATGACAGGCAACAGAGGGTTATTGTCAACAGAGTATATTCGAAGCTTGGGCTTGTCACCAGTGGGGTACTTGGACCCATTCTCTTTAATATTTTTATTAGTGATATTGCAGAAGGTCTTGATGGTAAGGTATGTCTTTTTGCGGATGATACTAAGATATGTAACAGAGTTGATGTTCCAGGAGGGATAAGCCAAATGGCAAATGATTTAAGTAAACTAGAAAAATGGTCAGAGTTGTGGCAACTGACATTTAATGTGGATAAATGCAAGATAATGCATCTTGGACGTAAAAACCCAAGGGCAGAGTATAGAATATTTGATAGAGGCCTAACCTCGACATCTGAGGAAAGGCATTTAGGGGTGATTATTTCTGATGAATTAAAGGTAGGCAGACAATGTAATAGAGCAGCTGGAAATGCTAGCAGAATGCTTGGTTGAATAGGGAGAGGTTTTAGCAATAGAAAGAGGGAAGTGCTCATACCATTGTACAGAATACTGGTGAGACCTCATTTAAATACATAAAGGGAATCCACACAATGAAGGAGGAGACTATATTTAAAAGAAAAATAACTACCACAACAAGAGGACATGGTCTTAAATTAGAGTGGCAAAAGTTTAAAAATAATATAAGGAAGTATTACTTTACTGAGAGGGTAGTGGATACATGGAATAGCCTTCCAGCTGAAGTGGTAGAGGTTAACACAGTAAAGGAGTTTAAGCATGCGTGGGATAGGCATAAGGCTATCCTAACTATAAGATAAGGCCAGGGACTAATGAAAGTATTTAGAAAATTGGGCAGACTAGATGGGCCAAATGGTTCTTATCTGCCGTCACATTCTATGTTTCTATATTTCTTAATCAGCTAAAGAAGGAATTTGGTGAAGTAAATAGCAATCTGACTGAAAGGGAATTATTTCCTTTTTTTTCATTACTTTACTGATAGTTTTCCAAAATAGCTTTAATTTTAAACAATCCCCAAAAATGTGTTGTACGGTCCCTGTCTCTCATAAACATCTCCAACATAACGGTGATATCTTAACATGCATATGTGCCAATCTAATAGGTACGAAGTACCATCTCATAAATATCTTAAAAAATGCTTCCCAATAAGATAGACTATGGGATGCTGTTTTAGTTATCTTAATAGTCTGCAATCATTGGGAAATAGGAAATGATGTACCCAGTTCTTCTTCCCATTTTATAATATGATTTGGTTTAACTTCTTTACCCAAATTTGAGAACGCATTGTAACATAAATATAGTAGTTTACTCTTTTTTATTTTCCCCATTCATTGATGGCCAAAAGGAGTTCTAACAAAGATATTATTTGCATGTAGACCTCTAAAATAAATAACATTTTAAGCCAAAGACATATGAATAATTATTTAGGTGATAAAGAAAATTTTCCATGAAAATCTGGGAAAGCCTTAAAGGACCACTACAGTGCCAGGAAAACAAACTTGTTTTCCTGGCACTATAGGGTCTTTAGGTCCCCCCCCATCCTCATGGCCCCCCTCCCGCCGGGCTGAAGGGGATAAACTCTTACCTTTCTCCAGCGCCGGGCTCCCTTGGCACTAGGGAACTCTCCTAACTCAAGAGCCGCGTGCGCCTTCAAACAGTCCCTAGGAAAGCATTTCTCAATGCTTTCCTATGGACGTCAGCGTCTTCGCACTGTGATTTTCACAGTGAGAAGTGCGGAAGCGCCTCTAGCGGCTGTCAATGAGACAGCCACTAGAGGATGGATTAACCCTAGTGTAAACATAGCAATTTCTTTGAAACTGCTATGTTTACAGCTGCAGGGTTAACACTAGATGGACCTGGCACCCAGATCACTTCATTGAGCTTAAGTGGGTGACTATAGTGGTCCTTTAATTTATTTTTCATCACATATCAGATTTATTTTATCTGCTCCTTTCCTAACCCATGATTCTACAGAAAAATACGACGTTATCGAAGGTGATGTAAGCACTTGTAGAGGGGCTAATTATAAGAGGTTAACTTTACCCATAAGAGTAGAAGCCCATTTCTTCCAGCAATGGAGCATATATCTAGAACTAGAAAGTATTGAAATTTTGTCGGAAACTGGTATCGTAGTTGGCCACAAAAGTTGATCTACCATATATGGTTTCATACATGCATTTTCCAAAATAGGCCATATTGGTGGTTTTGAACTAGAAATAGCTGTTAATCCCTGCGTAAGTATTGATGCTTTATAGTACTTTTGTATACATGGTATGCCTAGGGCTTCTATGCTAAATAATGAGCTGTCCGTAGGGGTCTCTTATTCCAAATATAAGCGTTTATAATGAACTGAAATTTTCTTACTATACTATTAGGTAATGCTACGGGTGTTGTGCGAAAAAGGTATAATATATGTATTATAATCATCATCTTTATTGAATTCACACGGCCTAATAATGATACCTCCCTGTCTCTCCATTTCACCGTTTGTTGTTTTAGTTTATATAGTTTCTTTTGGTTTTCCTGAATTAAGAGACTGTTGCATTCAGACAGGTTAATACTCACGTACTTAAGTGATATTTTACGCCAATCAAATGTATATATCTCCTTAAAAAATTGTATCTCTTGACTTAGGAATCCAATAGGTAAAGTAAAAGTTTTTTTTTTTAACATTATTCATATGACTCCATAGATTCTTAATTGATCGGAGGGGACGCCCACCTCTTACTTCACTGCCTACCTACTTGACCACAGTGTGTCTGCAGTCTGGATAAGGTGTAATCGGCATCACTAGAGGGTGCACATGTGATTTATACAGAGAAAGCACAGTAATCCCCAAAAACCCACTGGCCACCAGGGAGAGCAAGGTAGGGAGGCTGGATGGACCTCTTACTAAATAAAAAGAAATATGTGTATGAATGTGTCTGTATGTCTTTTAATTATGTGTGTGTGCGCTAGTATGTCTATGGTCATGGATCTCTGTGATTGTGTATGTATGAAAATGTATATGTGTTTAGTATGACAATCCCACATAAGCATAACAAATCCACTAAACAACTGAAAGATCAAAATTAGAAAAGGGGCTTCTCTAAATTATGATCTTTCAGCGGTTTTGTCGACAAGTCCATAAATTGGTACCGTTATGTATCAATCCAGCTGCTGTTTAGCTTGCAGCTCCCTTATTTGGTGTCCTTAAATAGAGAAAGCCAACATAAAGATAGCAAATAGGGGGTTATCTACTGAACAGTTGACAGATCAAAATAAAGAGGTGTCATTAGCCAATTTAAAATAACAATTTTAAGTCACTAATGTGAATTCTGTGCAGATTTGGTGCATGCTGGTCCTGGATAGCCAATGGCGGCACATTATCCCACCTCCCCCCATGGAAATTATTAGTGCACCCCCCATATTGACTGTGCTCCCACCCTATACATTGTTCTTAGAGACGGCTTAAATATATGTAATATACATATGTTAACAGTTTAGTTAGCACAATGTTCGAATTAAATTATCTATTAACTGATGCCATCTTATATTACAAGTACAAATATCCTTTAAATACAGCCCAACCAGCTTCTCTGTGCATTCAATGATGTGTTTTAGTGTATACTTAGCACATCTGCAGTCTCAGGAACTATTTCTTCCCAATATTAGCCAAAAAACGTTCCAATATCAGTTAGCGATGCCTTACACCCAGTAGAGATTTCCAACAGAATCAATCCAAGGCTCACATAAATTAAAAATACTAAACCAGGATATTGTATCCGATGTATTCAACACACTATTCATCACAAGAGCATAAAATTGCAGAGCTCTGAAAATCTGCTTACTTAAAAACTAAAACAATGATAATTTGTATTGTCAAATAGCGGTATGTGTGGTTTCATGAAAACAAGCAATAAATAATCTTCCTAACTATGTGCCATTATCCAAACACTGGTCTCCTAAGTCAGCATTCTGCTAACATTAAACCCAATTAATAGCACCAGACACACCGTATTTTAGCCAGCAGTGCATCTGACAATATTGTGTAACAGGAGGCTATTATTTTATGCAGAGGTGGCCTTAAATGGGATAAACAGAATATATATTTATAGATGCAAACTAACTGAGGTTTCTAGTTGCATACATTGCCCTATAACGGCTGTTTTCCTTAAATGGAGAGGCATTCATTTAAATTACAAGTTATCAGCAGGTCAAATCAGAAGCAGCACTGTCCAGAAATATCATTAATTCAATCTATGTCTGTCTGTCTGTTCCAGGACACACAGAAGAGAAGTATAATAAAGGTGAAGGAGAGAGGTAAAGCTAGGTTCAGAGACAGGAGGTGTAGGGTAAAGGATGGATTAAAATATAAATAGGGAAAGACGACAGAGAGATGATCTGTGCTACTGTACGACTAAAAAATAATAAAGGAATCTTACATTTTAATTACCTATCATCTTCCTCCCTCATAAAGATTGCGAATTCACAACTATAGAACTTATATGGGGTTGCACCTTTCCTAAGGAATGTTGAATGGGTAAGGCAGTGGCTGAGTGACAGGCAAAAGAGGGTTGTAGTAAATGGACTATATTGAAAGCATGGGCTTGTCACCAGTGGGGTACCTCAGGGCAGGGCTGGACTGGCCCACCAGGATACCGGGAAATCTCCAGGTGGGCCGTGGCACTTGAGGCCGCACAGTGCAGCCCCCAATACACACACTCACGTCGGGGCCACATGAGCTGAACAATGAAGGTCCTCTCTCACCTCAGTGTGTGGGTGTGTCCGTATGGATCAGTGTGTCTGTATGGATCAGTTTGTGTGTGTGCGTCACTATGGATCAGTGTGTGTGTGTGTGCGTCACTATGGATCAATGTGTCTGTGTGTCAGTATGGATCAGTGTGTGTGTGTGTCAGTATAGATCAGTTTGTGTGTGTGCGTCACTATGGATCAGTGTGTGTCTCAGTATAGATCAGTGTGTGTGTGTGTCAGTATAGATCAGTTTGTGTGTGTGCGTCACTATGGATCAGTGTGTGTCTCAGTATGGATCAGTGTGTCTGTGTGTCAGTATGGATCAGTGTGTGTGTGTGTCAGTATAGATCAGTTTGTGTGTGTGCATCACTATGGATCAGTGTGTGTCTCAGTATGGATCAGTGTGTGTCTGTGTGTCAGTATGGATCAGTGTGTGTGTGTGTGTGTCAGTATAGATCAGTGTGTGTGTGTCAGTATGGATCAGTGTGTGTGTGTGTGTGTGTCAGTATAGATAAGTGTGTGTGTGTGTCAGTATGGATCAGTGTGTGTGTCAGTGAGTATGTATGCATTAGCGATTGTGTACCAGTGTTTGTATGGAATACAGCATTAGTGTGTTTGTGTGCCGGTGTCTGTTAATGAGTGTGTATGTGTGGGCATCAGTGACTACATGCCAGTGTTTGTGCCAGTGAGTATCCATTAATCAAAAATATGTCTGTCTATATATGTTTTTCTTTAAAATGACAGATTTAATTAAAAATTTAAATTAAGTTTTGCTTTATTTGAGATTTGTTGGAGTATTATGCATTTATACATATGCACAAATGTGTATTTTTTTTTTAAAATTAGAAGTGAAATTCTAAATACCTCTATATTTGTCACCGCTGGCACAATTATTGATAGGACTGGTATAAAAATTTTCTGGGGCTGCCTTTTATTCCCAGTCCGGCCCTGTCTCAGGGATCTGTACTTGGACCCATTATCTTTTATATGATATGATATTTATGTCTTGATGGTAAGGTATGTCTTTTTGCTGGTGATACTAAGATATGTAACAGGGTTGAGGTTCCAGGAGGGATAAGCCAAATGGCAAATGATTTAGATAAACTAGAAAAATGGTCAGAGTTGTGGCAACTGACATTTAATGTGGATAAGTGCAAGATAATGCATTTTGGACGTAAAAACCCAAGGGCAGAGTACAGAATATTTGATAGAGTCCTAACCTCAACATCTGAGGAAAGGGATTTAGGGGTGATTATTTCTGATGACTTAGTAGGCAGACAATGTAATAGAGCAGCAGGAAATGCTAGCAGAATGCTTGGTTGTATAGGGAGAGGCATTAGCAGTAGAAAGAGGGAAGTGCTCATGCCATTGTACAGAACACTGGTGAGACCTCACTTGGAGTATTGTACGCAGTACTGGAGACCGTATCTTCAGAAGGATATTGATACCTTAGAGAGAGTTCAGAGAAGGGCTACTAAACTGGTTCATGGATTGCAGGATAAAACTTACCAGGAAAGGTTAAAGGATCTTAAAGGACCACTCTAGTGCCAGGAAAACATACTCGTTTTCCTGGCACTAGAGTGCCCTGAGGGTGCCCCCACCCTCAGGGACCCACTCCCGCCGGGCTCTGGGGGGAGGAAGGGGTTAAACTTACCTCTTTCTCCAGCGCCGGGCGGGGAGCTTTCCTCCTCCTCCTCTTCTTTCTTGCGACGTCATCGGCTGAATGCGCATGCGCGGCAGGAGCCGCGCTCGCATTTAGCCGGTCGCATAGGAAAGCATTCATAATGCGAAGCACGCAATGAGAAGCAGTGAGAAGCAAGCAAGCGCCTCTAGCGGCTGTCAGTGAGACAGCCACTAGAGGCTCTGGAGGCTGGCTTAACCCTCAGTATAAACATAGCAGTTTCTCTGAAACTGCTATGTTTATAAAAAAAAAAGGGTAAAAGCTAGCTGGACCTGGCACCCAGACCACTTCATTAAGCTGAAGTGGTCTGGGTGCCTAGAGTGGTCCTTTAACATGTATAGCTTGGAGGAAAGACAAGACAGGGGGGATATGATAGAAACATTTAAATACATAAAGTGAATCAACACAGTAAAGGAGCAGACTATATTTAAAAGAAGAAAAACTACCACAACAAGAGGACATAGCTTGTTGCACTGCAACAAGTCTGCAAACTTGTTAAAATAGGACCCACTTAACCTCTTCGTTCTATTTGCATATTTTTCTTGTTTGTCAATAACTTGCTGTTATACAAACTGATAAACTGACAAACTTATAAACTTCTAAAGTGCTGCAGAATGTGTTAATGCTTTAATAATGATTATAAAATGCGTAATAAAAATGGTCACAGACCCTCTAAGCGTTGTATATCAGGCTGTGCTTCAAACATGAAAAACCTGAATATCTTTTAAATGAAATGGTGTGACCATTGCAATTCCGCACATTAGCATATTATACACACATGCCACAATATATCAAAGTTGAGTTTAGAGGAACAAAGTAGGTGGATGATCAAAGAAACTACAAGACATGGACAAGGTCAGATTGAAAAAGGAAAAAATAAACAAAAAAACAAACAAAAAAAAAACCCCAGAAATTACTTTTTGGGACATGAATGAAAAAGACAATATGAGAAAAATAAGCCAGGCAAATAAAACATAGAATCTAAGCCTTAAAAATTAAATAATAAAGAAGCAATCCACAGGTTCACTAGATTATAATTTTTATACACAGACTTTGAATTTCATGGAACACAGTAAAAAAAAAAAATAGTGTATTTGTACCTTTAGAACAAACAGGCAAAACTTGTAATGCACGATCTTACCTGCTCTTTTAATCCTCTTTCTTTCTTTCAGCTGATATGGTTTGTGGTCGTGCGATAAAGGGATAGCGTTTCCATCCTTGTCACACAAGACCCCACGTGAATCGCCAACGTTAGCAACTGTGAGCTCTTTATCTGATAATAATGCAATTAAGCACGTAGTACCTGCAAGGTAAGATAATAGATGTTAAACATTTTTTCAGAATCTTGTCCATCTTCTTCAAACACATAAAACTGTTTTTGTCAGCAGAGGGATGAAACAGACACCATGTAGAAAAAAAACTACCTACAGAGAGCTTGTTGTTTGGCCGTGAAGACAGCTCAATGTCCCCATGAAAACTGAAATAATAGTTTGCACAGAGAAGGGGAGCACTGAGAGAACTTTGTGGAGTTTAATTAAACTAAATGGAAGCTTATTACTTTGGCACTTTATCAAAATAACTGTTTATAGTTGTGTTCAGCAGTAACAGTGTGGACAGGAGTATTAAAGAAGAATGTGTGAAAAGAGATGTATTTACATACATTGGTTGAATTATTTGGTCAAAAATAGAGAGCATATATCCACATACTGGGGAGCATACTATGCAGAAGGAACAAGGGCTTCCTGCCCTAATAGTACCGTGGTATATATGTCACATCAGATCCGAAGTATGTACATAGTCACATTTAAAGAGACACTTTACTGTCCAAATAAAATAAATATCACGGTTTAGTAGATATAACCCAATAAAAATCTTGCATGCCTTTAATTATGTATTGTTTTTATTGGGAGTACATCTAAAATAGCTTGCAAAAGCTGCAGTTCTCTTGTCTGCAGCCTTTGCAAGGCCTCCCCTTCTAACCCAGTCGATACTTTCTGTAGTTGTCTAATCACAGCTCAACAAGAATTCTTTGCAAGGCGGGTGCTCTTAGCAACAGCCTGTCTCTTGAGTTTAGCTCCATTGAGCTAAACAACTAGGAAGTAACAAGTCTGGTTGACTGCTAGGAAGGTATAACAAGGTCAATTTAGAAAAGTTCAAATTTTATATTTAAAAAATCTGCACTTTCTGAAAATTGAAAAAAAAGAGGACACACTCTTCACACAAAGAACTTCGGAAAGCTGAATTGATGTAGGGGTCTGGTGTATCCCTTTAACTATCTGGTAGACAGCCACTGGGGGCGGGCGCTTCCGGATTCATAACAGACTTTTGGTCCGTTATCTGACGCTGGGTGTCCTCCCGGACCTCCAGCGTCAGATTTTCCCCTCAGGAAAGCATTGAAAAATTGCTTTCCTCTGGGGAGGTCTAAAGCGCACGCGAGGCCAGGAGGAGCGTGGGCGGAGCCTTACCCAGCGCTGAGGGACATCAGCGCTGGATTCAGTTAAGTAGCTGAAGGGGTTTTAACCCCTTCAGCAACATGGGATGCGGGGCACTGCAGGATCCTGCAGTGCCAGGAAAACGGGTTTGTTTTCCTAGCACTGGAGAGTCCGTTTAATGAGAATACAACCTCAAACAAACTATAACTTGTTGCTGCTATGGTGTACTCTCAGTGAACTGCATCACATTAAAGTAACTTGCTTTGTCTGACGACTTGTCAGAGTTCCAGATTGTTCTTGTTTGTATCTTTCTGTTATTTTATCACAAAGCACAGTATCTTCTCCTTTCTCCATACAAGCTGACGTAACTTAGCGCCTGCAGATTAGTTTACAGGTTCAAGTGCGTATATAACCATATGTGTAGATATGGACCTATCCTAGTTTGGTGACGACTAGAGACAAAAGCTACAGTGTGGCCCTGAATAACAGTGAGTACCTATGTTCAAAAATCTACACAACTTATCTGTGCCAGGGCTAGAGAGAGTGTAGGAACTCTGAACAGTTATTCAAAAGTGTAATACATTTTGGCTTGCTTTGTATCTGATATTAGTTACAAAGTTCTAATGACCAAAAGCACCTATTTATCTACTATGTCCTGCGGGATATTGCTGTTTATTTAATGCTTTCCAAGTGAATCTTGGGTGAATATCAATAGCTGTTGGCCTAGATAAGAGGTAAAGATAAACACTTGCTGAGTTGAAAAAAAGCCTTGGGCTGCTGGGATGCAGACAGAACAATAAACATTATGAAAAATATGGCTTCCCAAAGTATACTTGTACACAGACAATTACTTTTGTTTGAGGATTCTACACAGAAAAGAAGCTATAAAGTGTTGCTGTTGGCCAAACGTAGCCCTAAATGTCATCCGTAGACAATCAACATTGTTCATTTTGGACAGGAGAAGAATCGAAAAGCTCTTATTAATGTTTTTTCACTCTTTAGCTCTTTGTTGTTGCAGTCCTGGCTCTTGCAGCTGTCTATCCAGCTCATTTGGAAGACGTGCATTGTATCTGCATCAGTAAATTGTGCCTGCTACACATGGTTCCCTGGCCGAACGAGTCACTGTCTCTTTATATAACAAACACACATTAGCCAAGTGCTACAGGCACATAGCGTTTTATACAATGCACGATCAAGATTTCTTCGTCTGCTCCAAAGATATATCTTAGATATAGCTAATGACTACCATTTTATTTGTTACCGACAGTGTATTATATTGCTCCAGGAATGTAAACTAGCTGTATTCCCATGTTGTAGGTTTAAAATCATTATAGTTTACCTTTATATTAATTAAAAACAGGAAAAAAATGATTCCATTACACACTTTAAAGGGACAATATTGTCACCAAAATAACTTTAGCTTTAGGAAGCAGTTTTAGTGTATAGATCATGATCCTGCAGTCTCACTGCTCAAATCTCTGCAATTTGGGAGTTAAATACCTTTTGTTTCTATCCATGCAGCCCTAGTCACACCTCCCCTGGCTGTGACTCACACACCAAAAAATGGTTTCACTTTCAATTAGATGTAACTTACTTTAAAAGTTCTTATTGCCTGCTCTCAAAAGTGAACTTTAATCATACACAGAATGCTTTTATGGGGTCTAGCTAGCTATCAACAGTGCAGGGGATAATACATTTTAAATTAAATAGAATTTGCAATGAAGGTAGTATAAACATTAGCTGACTCATTACAGGAAGTGTTTAGGAAGGCTGTGCAAGTCACATGCAGGGAGGTGTGACTAGGGTGTAAAAATAAAGTGATTTAACTCCTAAATGGCAGAGAATTGAGCAGTGACACTGCAGGGAAATGATGTATACATCAAAACTGCTTCAAAAAGCTAAAGCTGTTTTGGTGACTACAGTGTCCCTTTAACACTCTACCCGCTATTAAATAAACACACACACATACTCTCTCCCACTGGGACATACTGCAACTTGATACTACTCTGGTGAAGTCATCAAGACTGATGACTTTTGTCCAATCAGATGCCTTTCATAGAGAAGTACTAAGAACATAGTGCATGCATGGCAATCACTGCTATCCATTTTTCCAGTGCTTCTCTAAGAAAAGCAATTGATTTAATGCTTCTCACAGAGAAGCACTGGGTGTGGACACTGACACTTTTTCAGTCCAGAGCCCTTAAAGCCTGTTTAACAGCCCCTAGTGGGCGTGGAAAGTGCAAACTGTTGAAGCCATTTCTGCGGAATGACATTGGTGCCATTTGCAAGGCTACAGGGGCAGCATCTATGCTCCAAAATAATTTCATGAAAATATTCTAAAGCAAACGATTTTGCTCCTTAGACTGCTCCTTTAAACTCTCTTGGTATTAATGGAAAAGTAAACACATACTTTAAGGACAAATTGTATTTTATAATTGTATTATATCATTATAATATCCTGCTTCTACCCAGGACATGTACCTAGTGCTCAGATATGCTCCCCAATTGGACATGTTTAGTATTGGTTCTAACACAGATGTACACTGTGCATATTATACATACACAACGGTATACTGGTTGTGACAGCCAGGACACAAGTGACGCTCTATCCTGATCTGTTGAAACACTTGATAAAACCCGGCACCCCCACCAAAAAAAAAATAAAAAATAACAAATGGGTGGAACTACAAGCGTGAGTAGGCCTAAATGCAACATCCTTGTCAGGAGAATAGGGCAGAGTGAAGGAGGCATATTAACATCCACAAACCAGGAAACACATAGACTAAGCAAAACTTGTTACTAAGTATTCAGTTTATATTAGCTAGCCCCATTAGAGTGGTAGGCTTAAAATGACACTCTGCACCACTAATGCACTTTAGCTTGCTGAAATGCTTTATATTTCAATGGAAATTTGCACTTCTATAAATAAACAATGTCATACTAAGATGGCTTTAAAGCAGACAATCGCTCCTGTTACTTCCTGGTTTGGTTAGCTCAGTGGAGCTAAATTCAAGAGGCAGCAATTGCTCAGAGCATCTGTCTTGCAAAGACTTCTCATTGAGCTGTATTGGAAAGTCTGTGATTTTACAGCCACAGAAAGTCTAGATGGGGAGGGCTTGCGAAGGCATCAGAAATGTAGTTTTGCAAGCTGTTTAAGAAGTAAAACCCCAGTGCAAAATATGAATGTCTGTTTTCATTTGGATATATCTACTAAACAGTGATTTACATTTTTTTTGTATTTGAAAAGTGTAGTGTCCCTTTAAGCTGCAATCACAGTAATTTCTTATCTCAACCGGTGTGATTATTAGCCTGCTAATAGCTGTCTGAGCATGATGAGTTTGGTGGTAGCACTAGAGTGTCAGTGACTGCCCTTCCCTCCCTATTTCATATATTCTAGAATCTAGAATGTTTATATTCTAGAATTCTAGAATTTTGATAGTTTTGCTTGCAAAACAATGCAGAGTAAAATTATCTTTCGCTGTCAAAATGACCCTAAAGCGTGCTCATTGCAGACTTGTGCCCTTTTCCATTGTTGATATTCTGTAAATGTCAGAGAGACAGATATGGATGCCACTTTTTAATAATCATTCTCATAATTTGGCAAGGGCAGTCAGATGAACTGTACCGGAATCGTTCAGCAAAGCCTTATGTTCTAATTACATTTCTCTGACTTTGCTCCAAAGGATATCACTGCGTGGCAAAAAAGACTGGATGGCAGGGAAACCTTGTCCATACAGAAGGGCTGAAATAGAGAAACCAAAATAGATTGATCGAGGGAACCAAATGCAAAGCCATCAGTTTTTAGATGTTTTGCCAAAGCTAAAAACAACTATTCTCTCAATGAAATCTGTATTACAGGCATCACTTAAACAATTAGCAGAAATTAAGCAAATATTATCTCCATGAGTAAAAACAGACCCTGGTGGACTAAACCTCCTATCATGCTCGGCAGGGCAAAAGCCGCATCTGTTGAAGATTAAGAGGACCTCTTCTTAATCTGCTGTTTCCACTAGTACTATATATTGGGGGATAAGGTTACTTTACAGACCGTGTCCTTAATTTATCTTCTCCTCCTGTAAATGTGTTGCCACTGACTACATCTTGTATAATATGTGCAATGGCTCATTTAATGGTACAATGACATTATAAAGTGCGCTCATGCATGAGGTCAGTGACATATTTAATGTCAAGGTTCAGTAATAATATTTGGCTGCATAATGCTGCTAATCTTCCCGTATACTATACCTGCCCCAACACTGCTAGCTAATTAACTATTAGAAACTATTGAAGATACTTTTCACAGAGCTTTAGCTGTAATTGTCTCCATCATTTATCTACATTAAAATTAACTCACAGACTGTGTTATTTTCAGAGAAGACAAAGCACCACATTTGTTCGATGCTATAAATTCAAAACCGAAATCAAGAACCCACTCATAGAACAAAAGAAAACAAAAAAACACAACACTTCCAATAGCAGCCAACTGTCAGCAATAACGTAATATAAGGTCCGTTAAGAATTCTGTGCCTAGAGGCGACTGTGATATATATCTGACCCTGGAGGTGGTTGCAACATGACTGCAGATCAAATATTGGAAGCCATGTCCACAATTACTCCACGCAAACTCCAAAGCACAGAAACAAAAAAACAATGGGAAGTTCCTGCTGACTGCTCCACGTTTAAAACTTTGTGCCCAATTGTTCTTTACACATTAATGGACATGCTATTTCATTAGATCCCGTCTATGGGTCAATTGAAATGAAGGTCATCATGCAAGTTGTCCAAGTGGAAGGGATTTGGAACTGGAATCAATCTGGTTATAAATAACCTCTAGAAAAATAGTCATTGTAAGACAGCTTTTCACATTAAATATACCGATCAACTGAAACTCCAGAATGTAGCCGAAACTCATTTTAAAAATGTATTTATTCTGATGAAAACCCGGGCTCTCCACATGCTTCTGATCAAGTACCGAGAGGTCAGATGTTTTTTGCGGGATCTTTTTTCCACCATATGCCCTACATTATAATAGACTGATAAACGCACTTTAAATTTACAGAGTGTTCCCCTTCCTGTGAATGTGATTGTGCCCACTGGTTTGACATGCTTACAGTTTGTTCTCTTTGATAATACCAATACAAGATCCCACAATTCGTCAGCTGAGCACATCCCACTGTGTTTATTTGTGTGGTTATAATAGAGGGAGGGTTTTGTCTGGTGATAGTGCAAGCTAATGGCTGCTGCTATTTTTTTTTTTTCTTTGTTGGAACGTAAATATCAAAATAGAGCAGCAACTGCGAATGTAGCTGGATGTGGGTGGATTCAACTTAAAATACAAAAAGTATTAAGTTACCAGACAACAAGTTATAATGTAAGGGTTATTCAGAATATCCACAATTGTGGATTTTAGTCAAAAATAACTAAACTGGATAAATTATCAGCCCGGCTAAAGTTTGCAATTCCCTTAATTCATCATAATTCCATCTTTACTACTTAGACAAGATTCCCTTTTTATTTACAACTGACTGGCAAATGCCAATTTTTAGGCCAAAGCAGCTAAGCTGGAGAATTTTATGCAGCTATTTTGGCCTAACATTTGAAATTCCCTGATGAATTTCTGACAAGTTTGGTATAAACCTGTATATCTCAGTCTATTTTGTCTAATGCATACACATGCTGAGGATAACTCCCAAGTGTCTATATGTAGGAGGGACACTTCCTATTTTAGGCCCACATTCCCTAGTCACTCTTTTCTATCACAATGCCCCTCTTTCCTAGGAGCTCCATATTGTTTGTATGTCTCAGTGTAGAATGCAGCAATAATACTCACAGTAATAATCTTTAGAGGGACACTATAGACACCATAACCACTTTAGCTTAATGAAGCAGTTTTGGTATATAGATCATGCTGCTGTAGCCTAACTGCTCAAATCTCTGCCATTTAGGACTTAAATCACTTTGTGTATACAGCCCTAGACACACCTCTCTGCATATGACTTACACAGCCTCCTTAAACACTTCCTGTAAAGATTCATCTAATGTTTGCACTTCCTTCCTTACAAATGCTGTTTAATTTAGAATTTCTGTTATCCTGCTTGCTTACTAGCTTGTTAGACCCTGTATGTAATTAAAATTCAATTTACAGAGCAGGACATAAAAACTTTTAAAGCAAGTAAACATCTGAAATAAAAATGAAACGTTTTTTTTTTCCATGCAGCCTGCGTGAGTCACAGCAAGGGGAGATGTGGCTAGGGCTGCATAAACAGAAATACAAGTCATTTAACTCATAAATGGCAAATAATTGAGCAGTGAAACTTCAGATGTATGATCTATACACCAAAACTGCTTCACTAAGATAAATTCGTTTTGGGGATATAGTGTCCCTTTAAACTACAATAAATGTGCTTAGAAATCAATCTGTGTAAATAAGATACATTGTTCTTGTTATAAAATACATTTTTATTCCATAACTTGCCATCCATAAATCATCTACAATTTCTCAGAACAGCCTGTCCCAAGACACATACCACCTCACACCCCTAAAATTAGTGTCCCTCTTTGTCTATTTGGAATGTTTACTAGAAGTTAAAAGAATATTTGTGTCAAATTGATATCCAAAGCACTTGGTGCATACCCTCCATCCTTAAATCTCTCCTATAAAATCTAGCATTTCTCAATGCCTCGTTACATTAAATGTCTCTTTTAAAGTCATCAATCAATGATGAGTTATTTTTCCCTGACAGTGCAGTACTATTAATTCTATATTCTACATCTCAAAGTCTCACCTGCATACATTTACCTCCCTTAAGAAAACTCCCTAGCTTCCATATTTCTTGCTTTACCTTGGAGCTAATATATAAGCCCTCCCCCAGAATTTGTTGAGTGAAGCTGCCAATTCCACTGAGACTTCATTATTTTGACAGTTGACTTCATATTAATTCAGAAAGTTCTTATCTACATGGCAACTTAGGTACTTGGTAATAAGAAGAACCAAACTAGAGCAGTTCTCTTCAGATAATGGTATATTATGACAGATGAATAGATATTGCTATAATAAAGCTGATGATCCACAAACGTATTCTACCACGAGCCACACTTGGGCACTCAGGTTTCTCCAAGCCACTGCTGGCCACACCCCATAGCAGGGGTGCAAATATGGAGCCCCGGATGTGTTAAAACTACATCTTCCATGTTGCGTTTCTATCTACCTTTTATACAGTACAGTAACCATTGATACCTTTTAAAAAAAATTTTTTTTTGTGGGTATGCGAGAAGAAAACTCATTTTACAACATGTGCATAAAGAGATCACATGTATGGTATACACTTAGAATAATCGTCATGTAACATTCACACAATCACACAAGTACTATACAACCCATTTTTAATTATGAAGTTACGGCTTATCCCCCTCATGATGAGCAAAGGCTATGCAATGAAATGCCTAGGAGGGCACTGGTGATCAGCATGGTGTGCCCTGCTTAAGGATGTTGGGGCTGCAAACTTTACATAGGTAAGTGCACGGGAGGTTGGGAAAGCGTGGGTATTATGGCCATTGGCCGCTCAAGGTTTAGTGTGGACCCCCGAGTATCAGGCGGAATTCAAGGCATATCGCCGTACCCATGGCGAGGAGCCTATAACCAGTGATACCTTTACACTCTTTATTGAGAGTGTTTCAGCACTGAAACCGCTATGGAAGGAATCCTTCAGTCAGTTGCAGTACAATTTACAGGCAGGACAGAGGAGAATGGTTTTACATGCACCCTGGTCTGTAGTATTTTTAAGGGTGAAAAAGTCTACTTTTTTATTACAACTAAATAGTGAGTGTGTTTGTGATTCACTAGTTGTGCTCTCACGTTCATTGCAACAATCCCAATAAGCTTAAATGCTATTTTAAAATTACAGTAAATGGGCATATTGGTCAAACTAGTTTAAATGGACAATGTAGGCTCCATAATCACTAAATCTAATGGTACACAGACGTGAGAGTTTTTTTTATCAAAAACGTTTTATAGCAGTTTGACAGAACTCAAGGCTCCTGGCACAAAGCCCAGCCATTCTAGTATGGCCCTGATTTAATATTTATGAGTAAACTTTTAAAATGATTTAATACTTTGAAAAATACTTTACTATTGCTATTTTTTTTCTAGATATTGATTTTTTCATTCACAGTATATTTTTTATATTGGAATATTTTGAAGGAAAAAAAAAATAAACATTGAAAAGTTTATACAAAAATATTAAATCGAAGACTATATAAAGAGTTACTTCCACATTATCCATCCAAAGCAGACCAATCTTGAATCACAATGACAGGCTGTGAGCACAGATAGTATTTTTGGAGTATCTGTGTGGCTGACTGGTTTTCCAGAGAAAGGAGTAGTCATTTCAAATCAAGAAAACTTGAGTCTTGGTCACTGCCTTGAATATGAGGAATAATGAATTGTTCAGAGTAAAGAATATATACAGACATTTCTTGAAATGTGAATATTTTTACTAAAGGCACGTGAAATGTGAAGGAGATTGGAGTCTTGCCTAATTGGATGAGCATAGTGGAGCAGTCTGTACATCAAAGTCATCAAGACCTAGGCACGACGCAGAAAGCCGGACCTACGCACAACGCAGACTAGCAAGCCCAACATGCACAGCTGCTAAAAGTGTCGCTACTGTCATAATATCCTCAGTTCAGATATAAAGTAAAAAAAAATATGATTGCACTGCTATGCCTTGTAAATAGGCTGCTCTCTAACTTTACCATCCGAAGAGGAAATTCTTCAGCAGGACTGGATCTAATATATTGTACAATGTTCTAAACTTGTATAATACACACACAAAAAAAAAAAACACAAAATAGAGCTAGTATATTATTTTGGTAATTTTATTTAGCATATTCAACTCTGGCGTTCCAAAAAACACCCCAAATCAAACGTTCTCGGTGGCCAACTGAGTCAGAATATATACAGAGTGCTAGGCAGAAACCGACCTTAATGGTGTCATATGGCCTTGAATGCAAGTGATAACTAATTTTTCTGGGATTGTGAGAAGGATGAAAACAAAATCATGATTCTAGCAAATACTTTTTTATCTATTTATAATTATTAAGAATTTTTTTAAAGTAGGGATTAAAGGGAATTTAAAACTACTATAATAAAAAAAATCACTACTTTTAAATAGTTTTGCATGAATTGCGTTGTAGGTAGACAAAAAATATATACATTTGGTTTTACATTAGGTTTTTATACAAGATAATTTATTTTATTCTTTTTTTTTTTTTTTAACAGTTTCTCACTGAACTTTTTGGTCATTATTGCTAGGTGCGGAGTATAAAATTAGACAAAGATCCGTCTGTATAATTTGCGCGGTGGCCCTTAAGTGAAGGCTGCTGAAAGTATTTGCTAATTGCAAAGAGGACAATAATTTTCTTCAGCTAATGGGCAATAATGAACAGTAAGATTTTGAGCCCATTTTAGGAAACCTCAGAGGACAAGTGGCAAACAATATAGAGCTAATCAGTTGCGCACAGACTAAAAAGACACTTTATTTAAAACCCCTGTTTTAAAACAGCATGTAAAGACAGTTCGTCTGCTTCCCAGAACGGCAACAATCTGACTCCAACAGTTTAATGGCATGATTTAATGTAATTACATCCAGCCATCTTCATTTATTGAACCCAAAGTTAGTGGCACTGTGGGCTGAATAAGAACAAAATTGCTTGCCTATTCTTTAACCTTTTCGGTACTGGTATATTAATGAATAATATTTAACAGGCAGCCAACACAAAAATGCACCAACACAGATCACTATAAAGATATTATAGATAAGCATATTGCAAATGATGTTCTGATTGCATTAGTGCCAGGATGCCAGAGTTTTGTGTATTAGTTAAAGACCATAAGGTTAAAGGGATTCCTAAAAACCCACTAGAATGTTTTAAAAGATTTAAAAAAAAATAAAAAAAAATTACTATTCGGTACACACATGTTATCTTACATTTTACCCTACCATATTCCTGCCTCACCCTTACCAATTTTTTTTTTTTTTTTTATACAGAGCAAAGCCGATTTTAAGTGATCTTTGGTTAGGAACCGAACCAGACCAAAGTTCACTCTGTACTGACGGATCATTGCATTCACCTTGCGATAATGTCAGCAGTCATCATCATCTACATATTCACCTTTTGCAGCAGAAATTGTAAGGTATTATGCATGTACAAACTTTAAAAAAAAAAAACACACACACACACACAAAAAAAACCAGACACTAATAAAGAGTTTATTCAAAATAATATTGTGATCATATTTTAAAATTATGTGGTTTTAGAATTATGTGGTAGTGGTTTTAGAATTATGGTTAGACTGGTAAGAATCTCACCACCAATGCGCTAATTGAATTTAGCGTGAATTTGGGGATACAGAAAACATTGCCTATTGTTAATCCTCCCTGTCTAATACATTTCATGTATTGATAACTTCAGCAAGCTTCCATCTAATCTTGTAACTAACTGCCTTAGACAGATTGTAGTGTTTTGATTTTGCATGAGTCTATTTTCTTATAAGTGGCTATTTATATTTTAATTTATTATATCTCATATTTGACAACTAGCAGACTCACTTTTACAGAAAATAACAGCAATAAGTGATGCACTCTGGTTACAGCTTGAAAACTGCACTGGGATTAGAAGATATTTGCTTCTATATATAAAACAGCATCATGCAACTATTTGCTCTGTTGCTGTCATGATTGAACTATTTGTAAAGTAGATGTGACAAACCCAAATCAAATTGAGGGCCAATCTGTACAATCACAGCTCAGGCACTGACCCATTTCCCAGTGTAAATCTCTGAACAGAGCCACATGCAGACATGTAAGAGGAAAGCTCAATAATAATCACACACATTTATGACTATTTATGTGTGTTTTAACTATACAATATATTCTCACTCAGGTAGTAATTTAACCCTTTTAGTTGTATCTTATTCCAAGTTGTATAAAAGTTATATTTTGCCACATATTAAACACTTGTTTTAGAGGGTGTAACTAGGGCTTTGGTTACAGGAAGGAAACAGTATCAGGAATATAGAGGCAGCACATTCCTGTGACAGAGCTAAGGTCGTTTGTAAAAATCTGTCCAGTCTGAGAGCACCACAGACATGCTCAGTGTCTCCCTTAAGGTGATTTCTCAAATACCACACTCAATATCCAGTAGGAGATATGGACTGGGTGCTCTGTGTACAATACTGTAGTACAAACATCTTACAAATCCATTCAACGTTATTACTTAGAAAATAGCCTAGACGTAAGGAATTAAACTTGTAATGCAAAGAGTTCAATTCCTACATTGTGAGGGTTTTTTTCTGCTTTTTCGGTGCACACAAGCCAGGGAAGGAAGGCAGGAGGTTGGGGAAACAGCCTGGACCCCATGATGAATTTACAATTCTAAATCCTGTTCAGATAGGAAGATAGAAAAGTATTTCATTATTATTTTTTAAAATTCCCTCCCACTGTCCTGCAAGGTATTTGCTCAAAGTTACCAACAGGCCTTTTTTGCACAGTGTTTTTGACAGCTTCTTGGCAGCCAACTTTTTCAAGTCAGCGGTCAAGGAATTTTATAATTAATCTGACAGCCAATTAGCAAAAGAAGGGCTAGTTTGAGATGGCAAAAGTCAGCTTTCTTTAACATGGTTTTGGTCTATATATCTTCCCTATATACTATTAATGAATCAGTATGTGTCAAGTACAAGCAACTTGAGCCATCTTCATAAGACCTTCTCTTTAAAGTCTTTTAAAAACTGAGATCCTTGAGAATTGTACACATGGTTTAAAGTGAAGTATGTCTGTTTTCAGATCCTTATCACTGACATTCTATAAAGCAAAACAGATCAACTTTAAAAACTAAGATGAACATCCCATCAACAGAAAGTGCATATCAAATTATTTCAATTAGTGCTTTATACCCGTCTATATAAAAAAATGCCTTCAGAGCCATATGTGAAACTTGAAGGGTTAAAAAGTATCTGTCTGATCTGTCATACTGAGAATATTGCTGCTCTTGGCCTGTCTTTCATTAATGCATTTTCAGTGATCATTACTGACATTTATCAAAAGAAGATCGCTGCTGGGTTCAATCAAGCTGGTCTTGGCCACGTTTGAATTTCACTTTTAGTCTCTTCTAATAGTAAATAGAATTGTCTTTCATGTTCCCAGGCTATAGATTTTGTAGTATACGTCATATCGCGCAGCTCTCCAGCTGGACCATGGGCTGAATAAATTTATTCACGTATTAGCTTTCCACTCTCCATTCTTTCTAACACATATTGAGCACATTTATGATCGGTCTGCTATCCTTCTGGTCTTTGAGCAACGTGCATTACATTTGGGATTTATATGTAACCATTAATCATGGCAATATATGATGAGAGTATTCCTGCAAGAGCAAATGAGGTATGCAAAATTCAAAAATAAGTCCTTGTGGCTCCCTATTTGTTTATTTCTAACTCCTGGCATCCTCATAAGTGTGTGTCTTGCGTAACCACAACACTTCTTTATTTTTTTGTTGTATGGGGGTGAAAGCGGCAGGCTGCCAATGGTGAGATTGAAAGTAAATTCTAGTGGGATTCCTTTCATGTTAGTATTTAACACATTAGTCAAGTGCTTCCACATGGCTTTTAAGTAAAAATAATATTATCTATACGGTGTGATAGCTTCTGGTCTTCATTAATGAGTCTATATTGGTGGTGATGGGGGTGAGGGAGAGCACCAAGGCAAGTGCTCTGCGCAGAAAATGAGGGGATGGAGGACCTGAGAAGTACCTGCTTGAAACTTTCCTTATCGTAGCAGTGTTGGGATGAAGTTGTTAACTTTCCGTTTGCTGTTGGTGCAGAGTTTAATTTAAAGCCTTGCCGAAATGTTTTATGTGTGAAGAGTGTCCTCTTTTTTCATTTTACAAAAAGTGCAGGTTTCAATAGAAATTGGCACTTGTCCAAATTAACCTTGTCATACCCCTGGCTGTCAATCAGACAACTGGTCCTGTTACTTCCTGGTTTGGTTAGCTCATTAGAGTTACTTCCTGGTTTTCTTAGCTCAGTGGAGTTACTTCCTGGTTTTCTTAGCTCAGTGGAGTTAATTCCTGGTTTGGTTTGCTCAGTGGAGTTACTTCCTGGTTTTCTTAGCTCAGTGGAGTTAATTCCTGGTTTGGTTAGCTCAGTGGAGTGCCCAGAGCACACGCCTTGCAGACACTTCTCATTGAGCTGCATTGGGAAGTCTGTGATTGGACAGCTACAGAAAGCCTGGGCAGGGTTAAAGGGGAGTACTTGCAAAGGCTGTAGACAATTAAATGTATTACTTGGGGTTATATTTACTAAATAGTAATGTATTTATTTGTATCTTGGCAGTAGAGTGTCCCTTTAAGACAATATACTCCATACAACATTATGGGCCTGGTTGGGAGAGTTCAGAAGACCTCCTCTGCTAGAGATCTGAGTGTTGCATACTAGAAAGTGTTCTGCTCGGGAGAGTTCAGAAGACATCCTCTGCTAGAGATCTGAGTGTTGCATACTAGAAAGTGTTCTGCTCCTCAAGCGAGCTTAGGTAGATGTCCCTTTTTCCTGTAGTCTTCTGAACAGAGTCAGAGCACTTGTAAAGGATATGATAGTCTTGCTGATGCATGGATTCAAACCAGCTGGGGTGAAACTGTTATTGTGCAGCCTAGACACACAGATTAAGAGAATATGGGGATGGCAAGAGAAAAGCGGAGGCAACAAAGGCAATATTTAAGAAAGAGCACTGACCCTGCTGAAGGGTTCTTTTGATGTCCTGGAGTGCACTGTTGGCTTTAACTCAAATGTAGGCAGAGAGAACCACAATGGGGGAGCATGAGGCCAGTTAGTATACAATGGAAAAGGTGTAGAGAAGCAGATAAAACAGAACAGACACCAGGGCACAAAATGGACACAAACAGAGTTACATGGGTGGAGCAATAGGGGAAGATCAGGGACAGAGGTGGGAAGCATTGGGAGATGGGAAAAAAGAAAGGGGGGCCAGGGAGGGGGTGGGGTATGGCATTAATACCTCCTGATATGGGGCTCTGGTTCTGCCTACTCATTGCAAAAATGTATTTCACAGTATTCTGAACGGCTACTTTTGAATGTACGGTTTCTATCAAACCTTTTCATTAAATACAAATGTAAAATATTTTTTTAACGTTTTGCATTTACAAGTATGTATATTAAAATACATCTTTTAAAAGTATAATGGCTCTTTAACCCTTACAAGGCCACAACACAATATGTCAGTCATGCCTCTGGCACCTTAAAAGGGTTCAAACTCCTCTCATATATTGTACTTAGAAATGAAACTTCTCCAAGTACACATCCTCCAGATTCTGGCCCTTGCCCAAGGCAAGAGTCAACTTTTTCCAGGCTGTGCTGCCTAGTTCTGCTTTATAGCTTTATTTTTCAGCTGCAGCTGCCACAGGTGCAAGTTTCCCCCTTTTTCGTGGAAGCCCATTTTATTTCTCCTCCTGTAAAATAACCCTAGACCCTTTGCCTTATTATTATTTATATAATTCACTCAACTATAGGAATCTGTTATTAAATTATTATAAAAGGAAGTATACCGATAGAAACTGCTTGGATAGTTTCCTATGTATCTGAAAGGTCACAGATTCCCATACTGGCAGGTCAGCAAATAAATGATTATTATTACTACAATAATGTCAAGCTCTAACAAGTAAAACGATGGATAATTAACAGCAGAAACCTTACTTGGGGCATTGATGTGCTAGGTTTTACCGTGCATTGGTTTGCAGATAATTACACAGTTATTCACTAAATTGATAATTGAAGGTGATTTCAATGTGCATTTCAAATTCAAGGTCATAGTAGCCACTCTAGAAAAATTGTCCTAAAAATAGGGGCGCAGGGGAGAGGAGAGGGTTGGAACAATACCCCTCCAGTGCCCCCTAATTAAATAAAATAATGGGGATGGACAGGCCTAGTGACAAGCAAGTCTCACATTTCTCGAGACATTCCATGGGAATATTCTTAGGCAAGTCTTGAGAAAAGTGCGACTCTAAAAAGTGAAAACTGATATGTCCACCTCTCATTCCATATTTTTTTAGTGGAGGCTAGACAATTTCCTCCCAATTTATTAAACTAATAGCCCACACCAGCTGACTACTGGTGGGAGCATATGGGGGATAACAGGTCCCCAGTTATTTTTTCAAGTAGCCCTCACCGGCTGATCATGGGTGATCGCCAAACGATTAACCCAGAGGGAAAAAAAATCAAGTAAACAATAATTTGTGAATGTGCATCCTGCTGGATGAATGCAATTCTGAACCTGTTTGTAAGTGATGCTTTGTATGTGTTCCAAATCCTATACTAATAGGGTTTGATTGTCAAAAGAAATCTTCTTACCCAGTTATTCAAATTTGATCAGATCGACCAAATTCTGATCAAAATTAGCATTAATAAGTATGATAATTGCCATTCCTGTTGGAATTTATCCAATTTCACACAATTTTGGTGTTTCGAGAATAACCCTGAGAGTGTTCCCATGAAAAAGGGATGCGTTCAGAGAGCCTTTGTTGACAAGGTTAGATTAAAGGCTTTACATGTATCAAGATGCATTTTAAATCCCAACATAAGTTGGAAGTGATCCAAAAGTTTATAACAAGCTGGGGAGTGAGACCACGTTGGTCAAAAAGATTGTAGAATGTTGTCATCGCTAGGATACATTTTAAACCCCTACAAGGAATAGTAAGAATCCAAAACGCTGTACAGCAAGTATGTCAAACATGCGGCCCGCGGGGAGTATCTTTGTGGCTCAAGGCTGGACTGGCCTACTGGGATATTTCCCAGTAGGCAGCCTGCCCTGGGGCTGCTTTGTGCTGGGGCTCTGGCACGCACCACCGCTGATCGCATACTCCAGCGGCCGCAGGAGCACAAAACATTCTTCCATGCTGGCTGACGGATAAGCGCATACAGCTGCATGCAGAGCAGGACAGCCACTATCCCCTTCCCTGCTGCTCACAGTGCTTGAGGAGCATGTGGCCTGCTTGCAGAGAAGATTATGCAGGGCTTGACTGGAAGATGGCTTAAAGGTAGGGGAAGAGGGCTTGAGGGTACCTTCCTGTAGTCTAGTGTAATAAAAAGGGGATGGGGGGGGCAGTGTATTAATTTGAAGGGGGCGGGGGGCAATTAAATTGGGAGGCAGGGCAGTGTATTAAATTGGGTAAGGCAGTGGCTGAGTGACAGGCAACAGTGGGTTGTAGTCAATGGAGTATATTCAAAGCTTGGGCTTGTCACCAGTGGGGTATCTCAGGGATCTGTACTTGGACCCATTCTTTTTAATATTTTAATTAGTGATATTGCAGAAGGTCTTGATGGTAAGGTATGTCTTTTTGCTGATGATACTAAGATATGTAACAGGGTTGATGTTCCAGGAGGGATAAGCCAAATGGCAAATGATTTAGGTAAACTGACATTTAATGCGGATAAGTGCAAGATAATGCATCTTGGACGTAAAAACCCAAGGGCAGAGTACAGAATATTTGATAGAGTCCTAACCTCAACATCTGAGGAAAGGGATTTAGGGGTGATTACTTCTGATGACTTAAAGGTAGGCAGACAATGTAATAGAGCAGCAGGAAATGCTAGCAGAATGCTTGGTTGTATAGGGAGAGGTATTAGCAGTAGAAAGAGGGAAGTGCTCATGCCATTGTACAGAACACTGGTGAGACCTCACTTGGAGTATTGTACGCAGTAATGGAGACCGTATCTTCAGAAGGATAGTGATACCTTAGAGAGAGTTCAGAGAAGGGCTACTTAACTGGTTCATGGATTGCAGGATAAAACTTACCAAGAAAGTTAAAGGATCTTAACATGTATAGCTTGGAGGAAAGACGAGACAGGGGGGATATGATAGAAACATTTAAATACATAAAGGGAATCAACGCAGTAAAAGAGGAGACTATATTTAAAAGAAGAAAAACTACCACAACAAGAGGACATAGTCTTAAATTAGAGGGAGAAAGGTTTAAAAAAATATAAGGAAGTATTACTTTACTGAGAGGGTAGTGGATGCATGGAATAGCCTTCCAGCTGAAGTGGTAGAGGTTAACACAGTAAAGGAGTTTAAGCATGCGTGGGATAGGCATAAGGCTATCCTAACTATAAGATAAGGCCAGGGACTAATGAAAGTATTTAGAAAATTGGGCAGACTAGATGGGCCGAATGGTTCTTATCTGCCGTCACATTCTATGTTTCTATGAGTCGGGGAGGGGGGGAGTGTATTAGATTGGGAGGCTGTGCATTACATTATGGGGGGGGGCATAGTAAGTAACTTGAAGTGAAGCTGTTGAGTAAACTATATATATGTACCCAGGATTACATATGAGAATGATACAAGTAATTTTAATTTGTGTTGGTCTAGGTCAAACTCATTTTTTTGCGGCCCACATAAACTTGTCGGCCCGTGTTAGCCTTTGAGTTTGACATGCTTGCTGTACAGGCAAAGGATAGAATGTAGGATTTGCCAAAGATAGCAGAATGTTGTTAGTAACTAAGTTGTGTTTGAATTCTTCATCTCCACCCTGCAAGTCCAAGACATGTTGCAAAAGGGACACTTTACACATAACCATTTCAAATAATTGAAGTCATTATGGGGTCTAGAGTGCACACGCTCTCCCCCTTTTTGAATGGCTTAACTTATTTTCTTGGGTTTACCTGGTGCTGCTCCACTTCCACTACAAACACTAAAGAGCCAGAAGCTCATAATCAGCGATCAGCTGAGCTGTGGTGGTTATAATGCTTTGAGTATCCCTTTAAGAAATAAATATATACATACAGATATATACATACAGATATATACACACACACCTAAATATATGGGTCTTATATAACACAGACTGAGCAAGATCATTCTCATATACTGTCCAAATTTGAGGAAAAATATTATATTATAATAAAAAAAAGAATTTTTTTTACTACTAGTGATGACTTATTTTAAACTCCAGACATTATAAAGGAGACAGCAGTAGGACAAATCTTGAGAAAGTCAACGTATTCTGACTTGCTTTATCCCCATTATTTATTCTTTATTGGTGTAACCTTGTATGCAGTTTAGAAAACATTCGCCTCTTGGCAGTTGCCAGTAATTGCACTGTGGAAACATACAGTATAAAAAGAACTAAATTGAGCACAAATGCTTTATTGGTCCCAAGACTCAGCTGGCTCAGTGTGATGCCAAGAATCTCTGAAAGATGTTCATGAAGAAATATAAGAACTTGTTTTGTCTGATAACCAGGTTTCACTAAAACAAATAACTGACATTTTTGGCAGAGTGGTCATGGAGACTTTATGACAAAACCCATGGTTTATGTATTTAAAATCAACATAATTAACTTTTTCCCCATTTTCCTTAACAGCATCATTACAACTGAAAACTGTTGTCTACACAATGTGTTGTGGTTAATCCAACTGTGCATGAGTTCTATGTCAAACACGAAAAATACAAGACAATTTGGACAACAGCATCCTGTCTTCAGAAACATTTAAGGTTCTGCCTATCCTCTCTGGACAAAGGAGACCAGGCAAAAGCTTTGGACTTTGCAGCTTTGTGTATTTTTCTGTGAAGTCACAAAAACCATGAGGGTAACCCCGCAGATCATTTTATTGGCGGCAGATGAAGGGGTAAAGATACCCTCTGCAATGTGGCTCCTAGTTACATTTCTTGGCTGGTATTTAACGTTATTTGTGAATGGTCAGGAAACTTCACATACTCTCCTCTTCCAGTGAGGAAACAATACTCTGCACATTTTTTCATTTTATTTTTTTAAATCTACGATGCTGAGTGACTGGCTGGCACCAATGATATCCGCTTGCCTTCTTTTAAAACTATTGCAAGGCTTAGCTGTATAAGTTCTGTATTGCTCTGTCCAAGCACTCACTCTCAAGAGCTGTTCTATCTCAGCGGCTAAGTGAGGATTGAGAGGTACTCTACTGAACAGCCCTGTGAGAGAGTGTAGAATGAGTGTAGACTATTGGCTGCACTCTGGATGGGAGAGAAATTGATGTGGATAGAGACAGGAGTGAGAAATGAGAGAAAGAGGACAGACTAAAAATGGTCAGCCAGCTTGGTGAGAATGGAGGTTTTTTTCAAGGTATCTAGGTATGTTGCTAGACCACAATCTATCTTTTGGCTTCCATATTGAAAAACCCTCATGGTTTCCTACAGGTGCCTATTACAGAAACAAATCCTGCCTAAGATCCACAAGGGAAACCGATTGTACAACAAATGCGGAGGATTGGAGAACAGCAGATGTGGTTGCTATATTCAAAAAGGGTTCAAAATCTAGAAATCAGATCAGATCTTAACTTCAGAGCTTAACTTCTATGACTGGAAAAATATTTGAAGGGCTATTAAGGGATAATATTCAGGAATTCATTGGGAAGAACATTGTCATTAGCAATAATCAGCATGGTTTTATGAAACATAGGTCATGTCAAACTAACCTAATTGCATTCAACAAAGAAGGAAGTAGAAGTACAGGGAGTGCAGAATTATTAGGCAAGTTGTATTTTTGAGGATTAATTTTATTATTGAACAACAACCATGTTCTCAATGAACCCAAAAAACTCATTAATATCAAAGCTGAATATTTTTGGAAGTAGTTTTTAGTTTGTTTTTAGTTATAGCTATTTTAGGGGGATATCTGTGTGTGCAGGTGACTATTACTGTGCATAATTATTAGGCAACTTAACAAAAAACAAATATATACCCATTTCAATTATTTATTTTTTACCAGTGAAACCAATATAACATCTCAACATTCACAAATATACATTTCTGACATTCAAAAACATAACAAAAACAAATCAGTGACCAATATAGCCACCTTTCTTTGCAAGGACACTCAAAAGCCTGCCATCCATGGATTCTGTCAGTGTTTTGATCTGTTCACCATCAACATTGCGTGCAGCAGCAACCACAACCTCCCAGACACTGTTCAGAGAGGTGTACTGTTTTCCCTCCTTGTAAATCTCACATTTGATGATGGACCACAGGATCTCAATGGGGTTCAGATCAGGTGAACAAGGAAGCCATGTCATTCGATTTTCTTCTTTCATACCCTTTCTTGCCAGCCACGCTGTGGAGTACTTGGACGCGTGTGATGGAGCATTGTCCTGCATGAAAATCATGTTTTTCTTGAAGGATGCAGAGTTCTTCCTGTACCACTGCTTGAAGAAGGTGTCTTCCAGAAACTGGGAGTTGAGCTTGACTCCATCCTCAACCCGAAAAGGCCCCACAAGCTCATCTTTGATGATACCAGCCCAAACCAGTACTCCACCTCCACCTTGCTGGCGTCTGAGTCGGACTGGAGCTCTCTGCCCTTTACCAATCCATCCATCTGGCCCATCAAGACTCACTCTCATTTCATCAGTCCATAAAACCTTAGAAAAATCAGTCTTGAGATATTTTTTGGCCCAGTCTTGACGTTCAGCTTGTGTGTCTTGTTCAGTGGTGGTCGTCTTTCAGCCTTTCTTACCTTGGCCATGTCTCTGAGTATTGCACACCTTGTGCTTTCGGGCACTCCAGTGATGTTGCAGCTCTGAAATATGGCCAAACTGGTGGCAAGTGGCATCTTGGCAGCTGCACGCTTGACTTTTCTCAGTTCATGGGCAGTTATTTTGCGCCTTGGTTTCTCCACACGCTTCTTGCGACCCTGTTGACTATTTTGAATGAAACGCTTGATTGTTCGATGATCACACTTCAGAAGCTTTGCAATTTTAAGAGTGCTGCATCCCTCTGCAAGATATCTCACTATTTTTGACTTTTCTGAGCCTGTCAAGTCCTTCTTTTGACCCATTTTGCCAAAGGAAAGGAAGTTGCCTAATAATTATGCACACCTGATATAGGGTGTTGATGTCATTAGACCACACCCCTTCTCATTACAGAGATGCACATCACCTAATATGCTTAATTGGTAGTAGGCTTTCGAGCCTATACAGCTTGGAGTAAGACAACATGCATAAAGAGGATGATGTGGTCAAAATACTCATTTGCCTAATAATTCTGCACACAGTGTATAGATCAGGATATTGCAGCGGATGTGATGCAGGGGTGTGCTTGGATGTAGTGTTCGCTTTTAAATGCGGGTGTACATTTGTGTGTAGTATTGGTGTTTGAGTGAAGGGTGTATTTGTATATAAATTTGAATTCAGGTGTGTTTTTGCATGTAATGTTTGTGTTTGCATGTTGCGTTGGTGTGTGATTGCTGGGATGTATGCACATATACTGCGACATACATCCATACATACACAGACACAAATATAAAAACATTGACACATACACACACACATTCATATACACAATGAAATCTACACACCGATATATACACACAGACACACTGTCACATACATACACTAATACACACACATATACACTCAGATACACCTAGTGACACATACACAAACCTTGACACACAGATACACACTGACACACACAAACACACTGATACAGACACACTGACATATACACACAGAGAGATATACACACACACACAGACAAAAACACACACACACCTTGACATACAGATACACACACTGGCACATACACACATACTCAGATACACATACTTACACATTCAGATGCACACAGTGACACATACACACACTTGCGCCCACAGATACACACACTGGCACATACACATACACTGACATACACACACATTGACATACACACACAATGATATACACTAACACATACACCTTGATACATAGATACACACAAACTGGCACATACACACACACTGACAAACACAGTGACACATACACACACTGGCACATACACACACACAATGTGAAATACATCAGAGCCATTGTCAACGGATATTTTGTGTTCACAAACCAAAGTGCATTAAGTGCAAATCAAATAGTAACAGAAAAGAAACTTCCCTGTACCAGGAGAAGCTTCAAAGGTACCTCGAAGACTTACTCTTGTCTTCCACAATATATATATATATATATATATATATATATATATATTTGTGTAAGGTGCAATTAGCCGTATATGGAGTGAAGTTCAAGTGAGAACGTAAGATAGCATAAAAGAGCAAAGTCGGTTGTGGTGTGCCGATACCGACGATACGGTAGGCCTGTAATAAAGAGGGCCCACCAAGAAATAATAAAAGTAAGATAGAATGAAAAAGAAAGTGTTGTAAAAGAGGAGTGGGTGGGAGGGTCATTCAGACGCTGACCTTGAACGGTGTGGAGTCAGGTAAGGGTTGTAGTTTATATAGGGGAGTGAATTAAATTAAGCACCTCCCACAAATACAGGCCAAACGGCCTTAATACTTGTGTAAGGTGCAATTAGCCGTATATGGAGTGAAGTTCAAGTGAGAACGTAAGATAGCATAAAAGAACAAAGTCGGTTGTGGTGTGCCGATACCGACGATACGGTAGGCCTGTAATAAAGAGGGCAAAAATTGAATAACCAAAGATTTAATACAGTCAACAATTATATACAATTATCCAGACATTTCTTTAAAAGCATTTCTCAATTCTTGTGTAGGTTTTGGTATGTAGGTTGTGTAGGCGGATGACTTCCACCGCCTCAATGACTTAATGATATGTACCGGTATGTTTGCGCTGGCCGCTGTGGAGGCCGCCCCTATGCGGAAGGAGTGACCTGAGTAGAGTGAAGGGTTAAAAGCTAGCATGGTTAACAGAGATCTGATGTATTGCATGAAAGTGGTGAGTACAGAGCCTTTTAGTGAAAATAGATGTAGTAATGGTGTTGCTGGGGTAAGTGAAAGGTAGGAATCCAGAGCCGTTACTGGACATAATTTGTTCTGTGTAGGGAAATAAGTGATCTCAACTGGAGGTGCGTGTTGGCTTGTTTTTGACTGAGGTAGGGACAGTATGTAGTGATCCATGTGTTTGCGTAGGTGTGTACGTAGAAGACATCTGTCTTTTTGAGTGGTGGTGATAGTGATGAATTCCCTTGGCCTGAGGAACCCGTAGAATGCTATGTACATGGCAGCTTTTTGATGACTGTATTGGTAGTAGAGTGAAAAGGTTTGGAGTCTAATAGGTCGGATAATGACTGGAAGAGTGTGTTATCTATAGGTAATCTCTGTGGAGGACGTGGAGGAAGAGATTTCTGAATACCTTTAAGTATATTCTTTACTTGATAAGATGACATAAAACTATGTGTATTGGGTTGTAGAGTTAGCATATGATGTTGGATGCTTGTCAGATATAGTTTGTGTTGTAAGATAAGTGTAATTTAAGGTGGCAAAAAGAAGTGAAGGCTATAATAGATGTCATGACAAAAGGTTGGGTTATGTCGTGGTCAGTTAGGAATCTTGAAAAAAGTGTAAAGGCTCTGTTGTATGTTTTGTGAGTGTTGGATGATAGCGCTAACTTGGACAGATCCCTGCTATGACGCATGATTAGTTCTAGTCCATGGTTAGCTGCTGGAACGGAGGGGCAGCTGTGGCTGCTAGTGCTGCTGACGGGAGTGCCTGGTGAAAAGCCTGAAAGTTGAAACGAGACAGACTGTCAGCTGCTATGTTAGTAATGCCTGGTACATGAAAGCAGACCAAGTAAAAATTGTGACATGCTGCTAACCATGTGAGTTTCCTGAGAAATCTCATGATTGTAAGGGATGATGAACGGCCTTTGTTAATGATGTGACATGTTGCTTGGTTGTCTGTGTGGCAACGGACTGACAAGCTTGCCCATAATAATACGCCACGGCAGCTGCTACAATAGGATAAATCTCAAAAAGAGCTGAGGTTGTGAAAAAGCCTTCTAAGTCATGGACTTCTTCAGGACACTTACCCCAAAGCCATATGTTCCCAAAGATTGCTGCGAAACCTGTAGTAGATGCCGCGTCTGACCATATGGTTGGAGACGTGTCAGTCAACTCTGGTAGGAACAGGCTTTTACCATTCCATGTGGTCAATCATTCTTTCCACATATATAGGTCTGCCGTGGCGTGTGCATCCAAGGACAGTCTGTAGTTATCGTGTTTGAAATGTGGAAAAAGACAGAGAAGTCTGGATATGAAAGCACGCCCTTGAGGAATGATGCGCATGGCAAAGTTCAAGGAACCTATGAGGGATTGAAGTTCCTTACGATTGCAATTACCCAGCAATATGTAATGGTTGATGCTGTTAAGTGATTGCATGTGATTTTCTCTTGTGGTAAACTAGCTTGCATGGAGGCAGAATCTAGTTGTATACCTAGAAATGTAATGATTGTATTTGGGCCTTCGGTTTTCTTGTAGGATACTGGGACTCCCAGGTGGTCAAACATACTAATGGTTGCTTTGAGACTCCTGGGGGGGGGGGGGAGGGGTTGTCTTCAATCAGTAAGAAATCATCCAGATAATGGATGACTATGGGGCATCTAGAAACGTTGAGTAACAACCAGCAAAGTGTTTCAGCAAAAGTGTCGAAGATTTTGGGGCTACTTTTTGAACCAAAGGTTAAGCGGGAGAAAAAATAATAGTTATCTGCCCATTTGATGCCATGTAAGTGCCATAGTGTGGGGTGGATAGGTAATAGTTTAAAGGCATTGGTAATGTCTGTCTTACTTAGCCATGCTCCGATCCCTGCTTGCATAATGGCTGTAATGGCATGGTCTATAGTAGCATATTGTAGGGAAGACTCTTCGGAGGGAATAAGAGAGTTCAGACTGGGTGTAGATGAGTTATGAGGGGCTGACAGATCTATGATGAGTCTCTACTTGAGGGAAGATTTCCCTGTGACTATACCTATGGGATTTGTTCGCCATGCCGTAAAAGGTGGGGATATAAAAGGCCCGAACAAGAACCCCTCTGCCAGCTCTTGGGCTAAGAGTGTATCTACGGCTGTTGGGTTTTTCTGTGCTGATTGTAAATTTGGGCATTCCAGTTGGCCTGTGGGCATATGTATAATGCCTGTATGGAACCCTTCTGAGAAACCAGATATGAGAAAATTTACCATATGTCTGGACGGGTGATTGGTTAGTAGTGCAGAGAAGACATGAATGTTAACAGACGTTAGGTATGGTTTGGGGTACATTTTATTTGGACACATGGTTTTTGCATGTGCCCTGAAACAATGTGAACAAATATGCAATAACCTGCATGCACTAAAACTACATGTGCCCACATTGAAATTATTGCACACCTGTGACCAAGTTTGTCTCTGGTGGTTCTCTCAGTTCTACCCACGTAGCTGGTGCTAGGTGACTGATTACGGTCGTCTGCCGTGTGAGAACAAAAATTGGTAGTGTGAGTGGTAGAAGAGCAGGATGCACAAGCCGGTGTTTTGAGACCTGCAAAGTGTCTACAGAATAGCTCTGTATCTACTCTGCTCCAGTTGATACGGGTACCATACTGAGAGAGAGCTCCAGACACCTTAGTGGAAAAAGACCTATGGTAGTCATAAAAAGCAGACCCACCATATTTGTTCCCCAGGTCCACAAGCTTGTGCATATAGCGGTCAAACTCTTCCCTTCTATTAGGCTACACTTCACAAATTACATCTAGAAAAATACCAAAGGCTAACACAAATTCTGGAATGGTCAGTTTCCGGTTTAACCTTGCATCTTTGGATCTGACCACCACAGATACTTCATCATACATATAAGTCTTATTCTCTACCACATCCTGGGAGGCAATTAGTAGGGATTAGAGATGTTGCGAACATAAAATCTTCCGTTCGCGAATGGCGAACGCGAATTTCCGCAAATGATCGCGAACGCGCGAACCGGGCGAACCGCCATAGACTTCAAAAGGCAGGCGAATTTTAAAACTCACAGGGACTCTTTCTAGCCACAATAGTGATGGAAAAGTTGTTTCAAGGGGACTAACACCTGGACTGTGGCATGCCAGAGGGGGATCCATGGCAAAACTCCCATGGAAAATTACATAGTTGATGCAGAGTCTGGTTTTAATCCATAAAGGGCATAAATCACCTAACATTCCTAAATTGTTTGGAATAACGTGCTTTAAAACATCAGGTATGATGTTGTATCGATCAGGTAGTGTAAGAGTTACGCCCGCTTCACAGTGACAGACCAAACTCCCCGTTTAACGCACCGCAAACAACCGCAAACAGTCCATTTGCACAAGGTTGGATACCAAGCTAGCCATGTCCTGTTCCTTGTCCTCACTGATGTCATTGAAGGTCTCTTCCTCCACCCAGCCACGTACAACACCAAGGGTCCTGAAAGGTGACAACAAGCCCCCTGGGACGCCTGCTGTGTTTGGTCTTCCACCTCCTCAAAGCCACCTTCCTCCTCTGACTCTTCTTCTTCAGACTCCTCTCTCTGCGTTGCATCTCTCTGCGTTATTATAAGGTGTGTTAAGTAGTACTATTCTTAGCAGTTTAATCCCTGTTACGTCCCCTATCAGGGGACGTGTATATGGCATCGATTTTAGGAACCGGGAGATGGAAAAAGATGCTTGGTCGGTCCTCCTACTTCAAATTTGGGGCACTGCGCGTGCAATCTAATGTGCCACCGGATAGGAGTGGTGTGTTAAGTAGTACTATTCTTATCAGTTTAATCCCTGTTACGTCCCCCTCATCAGGCCTTTTTTAGTCGAATGTATCGCCCACTGTCAGTCCCTTCGGGATCCATCCCTCATTCATCTTAATAAAGGTGAGGTAATCTAGACTTTTTTGACCTAGGCGACTTCTCTTTTTAGTGACAATACCTCCTGCTGCACTGAAGGTCCTTTCTGACAGGACACTTGAAGCGGGGCAGGCCAGAAGTTCTATCGCAAATTGGGATAGCTCAGGCCACAGGTCAAGCCTGCACACCCAGTAGTCAAGGGGTTCATCGCTCCTCAGAGTGTCGATATCTGCAGTTAAGGCGAGGTAGTCTGCTACCGGTCGGTCGAGTCGTTCTCTGAGGGTGAACCCCAAAGGGCTGTGGCGATGCATAGGACTTAAAAAGCTCCGCATGTCCTCCATCAACAACACGTCTGTAATGCGTCCTGTCCTTGCCGGCGTAGTCGTGGGAGGATTACTTTCACCTCTTCCCCTGTTAGATTCCTGTTGTGCTGTGACATCACCCTTATACGCTGTGTAAAGCATACTTTTTAATTTATTTTGGAACTGCTGCATCCTTTCCGACTTGCGGTAATTCGGTAACATTTCAGGCACTTTCTGCTTATACCGGGGGTCTAGTAGCGTGGACACCCAGTACAGGTCGTTCTCCTTCAGCCTTTTTATACGAGGGTCCCTCAACAAGCACGACAACATGAAAGACCCAATTTGCACAAGGTTGGATGCCGAGCTACTCATGTCCCGTTCCTCATCCTCAGTGATCTCACTGAAGGTATGTTCAGCCACGTACAACACCACGGGTACCAGATAGGTGACAACGAGCACCCTGGGATGCCTGTTGTGGTTGGTCTTCCTCCTCCTCCTCAAGCCACATTCCTCCTCTGACTCCTCCTCACAATCCTCTTCCAGCGTTGCCGCAGGTCCAGCAAGCGATGCTGATAAGGCTGTTTCTGGTGGTGATGGTGACCACAACTCTTCCTCTTCCTTTTCACGCTCATCTATGACCTGATCCAGCACTCTTCACAGGGCACGCTACAGGAAGAAAACAAATGGTATGATGTCGCTGATGGTGCCTTCGGTGCGACTGACTAGGTTTGTCACCTCCTCAAAAGGACGCATGAGCCTACAGACATTGCGCATGAGCGTCCAGTAACGTGGCAAAAAAATTCCCAGCTCCGCAGAGGCTGTCCTAGCACCCCGGTCATACAAATAGTCGTTAACAGCTTTTTCTTGTTGGAGCAGGAGGTCGAACATTAGGAGTGTGGAATTCCAACGTGTCGGGCTGTCGCAAATCAAGCACCTCACTGGCATGTTGTTTCGCCGCTTGATATCTGAAAAGTGCGCCATGGCCGTGTAGGAACACCTGAAATGGCCACACACCTTCCTGGCTTGCTTCAGGACGTCCTGTAAGCCTGGGTACTTATGCACAAAGCGTTGTACGATCAGATTACACACATGTGCCATGCACGGCACATGTGTCAACTTGCCCAAATTCAATGCCGCCAACAAATTTCTTCCGTTGTCACAAACCACTTTGCCGATCTCCAGTTGGTGCGGAGTCAGTCACTGATCCACCTATGCGTTCAGGGCGGACAGGAGTGCTGGTCCGGTGTGACTCTCTGCTTTCAGGCAAGCCAACCCCAAGACGGCGTGACACTGCCGTATCCGGGATGTGGAATAGTACCTGGGGAACTGGGGGGTTGCCGTTGATGTGGAGCAAGACGCAGCAGCAGAAGAGGACTCAGCCGAGGAGGTTATGGAAGAGGACGGAGTAGGAGGAGTAGAGGAGGTGGCAGCAGGCCTGCCTGCAAGTCGTGGCGGTATCACCAACTCCTCTGCAGAGCCACGCATTCCATACTTGGCAGCCGTCAGCAGGTTTACCCAATGCGCAGTGTAGGTGATATACCTGCGCTGACCATGCTTTGCAGACCAGGTATCAGTGGTCAGATGGACCCTTGCCCCAACACTGTGTGCCAGACATGCCATTACTTCCTTTTGCACAGGTTGGGGATTGCCTTTTTTGCAAAGAAATTTCGGCCGGGTACCTTCCACTGCGGTGTCCCAATAGCTACAAATTTTTGGAAAGCCTCAGACTCCACCAGCTTGTATGGTAAAAGCTGGCGGGATAAGAGTTCATTCAAGCCAGCTGTCAGATGCCGGGCAAGGGGGTGACTTTGTGACATTGGCTTCTTACGCTCAAACATGTCCTTGACAGACACCTGACGGTGGGCAGATGAGCAGGAACTGCTCAAGGCGAGAGACGGAGTGGCGGATGGTTGAGAGGGGGCAAGGAGGACAGCAGTGGTTGATGTGGCTGAAGATGCTGGACCAGGAGGAGGATGGTGGCTTTGAGTTTGTGTGCTTCTTGTACTCATGTGTTGATCCCATAGGCATTTGTGATGTGCGATCATGTGCCTTCGCAAAGCAGTTGTACCTAGGTGGGTGTTGGACTTCCCACGACTCCGCTTCTTTTGGCACAGGTTGCAAATGGCATCGCTGTTGTCAGAGGCAGACACACAAAAAAATGCCACACTGCTGAGCTCTGCAATGATGGCATTCTGGTGGTGGCAACAGCATGCATCGATTGGCGTGCTGTCTGGCTGACCCGGGGTGCCGATGCATGCTGTCAGACTGTGCCAATAGCACCTTGCGACGACCTCCCACTGCTTCCAACTCGTCTCCTCCTCCTCTCTGTCTCCCCATCTGAACTTTCCCCCTGTTCTTCTTCTCTTCTAGCGAGCACCCACGTGACATCCACGGACGCATCGTCATCATCAACCGCTTCACTTGTATCTGACAACTCAGCAAATGAAGCAGCAGCGGGTACAACATCATCATCATCACACCGTACGTCCATGTGTGTAATGCTGCCTGACTGAGACATATCCCTGTTATCTACATTCTCTGGCAATAATGGTTGTGCATCACTCATTTCTTCCAACTGATGTGTAAATAACTCCTCTGACAGATCAAGTGAAGCGGCTGTGGTGCTAGTGTTGGTGGTGGCGGCAGGAGGCAGGCGGGCGACTGGTAACTTGAGAGGTGCCCGAAGATAAGCTGGAGGAGGATGGTGCGTCAAGGTTCCGAGCGGAAGCTGTAGAAGATTGGGTGTCCTGTGTTAGCCAGTTAACGATGTCCTCAGAACTTTTCGAGTTCAGGGTACGTGGCCTCTGAACACTGGGCATTATTCTAGGGCCAAAGGGAATCACAGCACCACGACCACGACGGCCCCTGCGTGGTGGCCTGCCTCTGCCTGTCATTTTTTTTTCGATTAGTGGTACTATGCGTGCAAGCTACTGTGACAACAGATATGAGTGGCACTGTGCACTGGCAGAAGTTGGCAGAGTAGACGCTGTAGGCCTGACACACACGCTTGCAGACAACTAACTGCTATTCAATCTATTACAGTCAAAATTGTATTTTTTTTTTTAAATGTACACTATTGTTACACCAGATATGAGTTGCACTGGTGTGACACTGTGCCCTGGCAGGCCCTGAAACGCACACGTGTGAAGGAAACTGACTGCTATTATTTCACAGTCAAAAAAGTTTAGTTTTTTTAAATGCAAGCTATTGTGACACCAGATATGAGTGGTGGCACTGGGCAAGTGCGCACAGTATACGCTGTGAGCCTGACACACACGCTGGCAGGCAGGCAACTGCAATTAAATTACACGTGGAAAAAAAAAGCAGACTGATGTGTTCTAGCCCTAAAAAGGGCTTTTTGGGGTGCAGTCCTTACAGCAGAGATCAGATGAGTCCTTCAGGACTGTAGTGGACACTGAATACACTAGCCTAGCTATCGATTTCCCTATTAAATCAGCAGCAGCTACACTGTCCCTCCTCTCACTAAGAATGCAGCTTCCGAATGAATCTAAAATGGATGCTGTCCAGGAGGTGGGAGGGTCTGGGAGGGAGGGTCTGCTGCTGGTTGGCTGGAATGTGTCTGCTGACTGTGAGGTACAGGGTAAAAGTTTACTCAATGATGACGAATAGGGGGCGGACTGAACATCGCATATGTTCGCCCGCCGCGGTGAACGCGAACAAGCTATGTTCGCCGGGAACTATTTGCCAGCGAACTATTCGGGACATCTCTAGTAGGGATGCTAGGTTGACATCTTTGCCTTCCAGGATATCTCTCTTAATGTGGGCTGGGATAGTGTGTGCAGGGTCAACGTCCTCATAATCTGACGAGATAATAATACCCGTGGCCCGTGGTTCGGTTGGTGCTTGTTGAGCAGAATCCGGAAGACCAGCCTTGGTGAGGGCTGTGGTGACCGCCTCGAGGTTAGCCAGTCTGTCATTGACCTTGCCCATAGTGTTCATGAGCGAGGCCAGCATAGCCTGGATATCACCTGAGTTGGTGTTGCTGGGGCCTTCCCCTGCTTCCGTGTTGTCGATTGTAGTGTTCAGGGGTTTGAATAGCTCCGCTTTCCTTGCTGTAGCAGGGTAGGGGATTTGTCGCCTCCTTAACTCGGTGGTGATGCGTGGAATTGTCCAGGATCTCCCCTACGAGAGGGTGTCTCGACCCTAGTTGGGGTACCATGAAGAGATAGCTCTTCATCACCTTCATGGGACATATTTGAATAAAATGATAGATAAAATTATTATTTGAACCCAGTAGTTTAGTACTGGCTTACTAGCTATGCCGTGAGGCGAAATCATTATGCTTAATGTTTTGGTGACAGGTGAGGCCCTGCTAGTTGCCAAGCGGCTTGAGAGGCTCTATGGTTGGCGCGAGGGGATTTTTGTGACCACTGAACGTTGTGTCAGGATGTCGGCCTCTCGGTGACTGTAAGCAGAAATTAGGAAAGGGAGTGAAAGGTGAGGCCCTCTCTAGGATACGTGCGAGGCGGCTAGCTCACGTGTGGCCCGAGGGGTGTTTGCCTCTGAGTTTGAAGAGGGTTGTTGGCCTCGCGGGACCACTAATTCTAAGCATAGATGCAGAGAAAGGAGGAGTTACCTATTTGGCCCCTATGACCCTGATTGCCAGTACTTGTCTATTCTGTGGGAAATGTATATGGATATACTGTAAGCAGGTGTACGTCCCTGGTAGTATAGGTTATTGAAACCTGGTAATCCGTATAGGTAACAGTAGTACCTGTAACTAAATAGATGAAACCGTATAAAATAACTTATACAATAGTCAATTATATTAACTTTAATTATTTGTATTGACCTGTATAGGTCAGGAGATGGTGTTTGTAAGATCTCCTTAATTCCGTATGTCCTCTTGTAGTCGGTAGGTAGATGTAGTATTGAATTTTAAAAACCTTGGGAAATATGAGGTATCTGTGAGAATATGTATGGTGTTTCAGGCAAGTAATGTGATATTCCTATAATGGCAATATCCTTGCTGACCTAAGGTGGCAGTGTGAAGTCTTTAACCCTGTGTATACCCATATGTGTACCAGTAACATTTTTTTAACCCCTTCATGTGTGGAGTTCTTAAATATAAAACAAAGCAAAAAAAAATTATTTATTTTTTTAAGTATATGTACACACTGGAAATTCCAAGTTTAACCCTTTCCGTTCGTGCGTTTAACCGCACGAACTGGACGCCATATGTATAGCAGGGTTTGTCCTGCTTATGGCTAACAGGCATATAGTTACATTAGGTGAATTTTTTGTTCGTGCAAATGTAAACCGCACGAACCGGAATGACCAGGAAACCAGTAGTAATAGGTGAATAGCATGTTCGTGAGTTTGACCGCACGAACGTAGAAATGTGTGCGAAAATGCCTACTTGAATAGCAGCACTGCATGTTAGTACCGAAACGTGTAATACATATGCAGAAGAAGCCGTGTCCGCGAACGGCTGAAAACCGGCAGAACTAGCCGAATGAGGACAGTAAAGTGAGGACCTAACCATAATTGATGCCGTGGGCCTTGTTGCCTGGCGTAACGGTTAGGTCTACTTACTGTTTTACAGTCACTAGGACGCGATCCGCGGCGGTAGTAAAGGCAGAAGCTGATCCAACGGAAATCTGCAGAAGGATTCCTGGAACCAGCTCAGCTATGGAAACCTTGTGGGAAACAGAAGAAATCCAAAATGGCGACTGGATGAACCAGAAGTGCATTCAGACGCTGACCTTGAACGGTGTGGAGTCAGGTAAGGGTTGTAGTTTATATAGGGGAGTGAATTAAAATAAGCACCTCCCACAAATACAGGTCAAACGGCCTTAATACATACACATACACATACAAAAATAGGGGAATATCTAAATTTAAATGAAGGAAAAATGCTTTGTATGTAATTCCCCTCAAAAGGGTTTGGTCTTCTGTATGTTTTTAGATCATCATGTATTGGCTGGAGATCATATACTCAAAAAAGGAATAAAGCTGTAGTGCAAGTAGAGTGGATAATAAAAAAAAAAATTTATTGACTTTCATATAGGTTAAAATGATGGATGTAATGATTCAGATCCACCACTAGGCGGCTCTTAAAGGGCAGCGGGACCTGACCGGACCCCTGTTAAGTGATAAAATCAAAGCAGCCATTTCGTTTGGCGAAATTACGGCGAAACCCCATTTTTGTTCTCCCAAAACCCCAGTTGGAAAACGCTGGTCTAGATGAAAATTATTTTTCTTGGGTAGAACATTGTCTTAAAGATACAGTAGAGAGTTGTCATTAATGGTAAAATTTCAAGCTGGACAAAAGTGGTAAGTGGTAAGTGACAAACAGGGTTCTATTCTGGGACTGTTCCTATTTAACATATTTATATATGATCTTGAAATAGGCATTAAAAGCCATGTGTCAGTGTTTGACATAAAACTCTGTCAAGTAATAAAATGTGAGCAGGATATTGCTTTGCTGCAGAGGGATAGATTGGGGTACTGGACACTCAAATGGCAGATGAAATTGAATGTAGTAAAATGAGTCATGCACTTTGGGGTAAAGAATGCACAAGCATGTACCCTAAATGATCACAACACACAAGAAGGATTTGGGAATTGTTATAGACAACAAACTAGGCAACAATATGCAATGTCAATCGGCAGTGGCTAAGGCCAGTAAGGTATTGTCATGTTTAAATAGGGACATTAATTCTTGGGGTGAAAATATAATTTTGCTCTTTATGAATCACTGACAACACCTTGAATATGCTGTGCAATTTTGGGCACATATCCTAAAGACTAATTTTATGGGACTAGAAAAAGTGCAGAGGCGGGCTACAAAATTGATAAAAGCAAATGAACATTTTAGCTATAAAGAAAGGTTAACACATTGAAATCTCTTTAGTTTGGAAAACAGCGCCTCAGAGGAAAAATGATAGCATTATACAAATATATTCAGGGCCAATACAAACTATTGTCTGGAAATCTGTTCATAAACAGAACTACACATAGGACCCAGGTCATGTGTTTAGATTGGACGTAAGGAGATTTGGTCTAAGGCAAAGAAAAGGTTTGTTTACAGTAAGAACAATAAGCAATTCTCTGCCTGAAGTGGTAATTTTATCGGAGTCTATACAGATGTTTAAACAGCAATTGGATAAATACTTGCAATCACATAATATTAAGGGATATCATTTTTGACTAGTGAGGGTAATAGCTTTTTGATCCAAAGAGAAATCTGAATGCCATTCTGGAATCAAGAGGGATTTTTTTCCATTTTGTCGCAAAGTTGTTGAATCAACAGCAAAAACATATGTGAAAGGCTGAACTTGATGGACACATATCTCTTTTCAGCTATGTAACCTTTGTAATGCCAGTCATTTAATATGGGGATGTAGTGTATGCAACTGCGCCACAAACCCACCTTCCTAAACTAACTACATTGTATAACTCATTCTGTCGCTTTGTGCCACAATGTAATTATATGATCCACCATTGTGACATGTTAAAAGAGCCAAACAGTTTTTTGCTGGAATCTAGACACCCTTCATCTTTTCAGGTTGTGTTTATGAGCTTTTTCTGGGTAGCTTCCACCTTACCTGAGTAGAATGCTCTCCCTACCTCTTCACACCTCCTATAACCTCCGATCTATTACCAGCACTTTATTTAGTATACCACAATACAAAAAAAAAGCGTCTCCATCTTCATTTTCATACAGAGCACCACAATTATGGAATAACCTCCCGGACACAATCAAATCTTCTTTCAGTCTAAAATCCTTTAAGAGATCCCGGTCAACATCTCTCAATACAGAACGCACCTGTAATCATAGTTGATTATTTCTTACCTGTTCTGTGTTAAATTTCTATATGTTTATTTTAAGATTACTTTATTTTATTTTTTTTAAATTCAAATACAATTTTTTTATTGTGAATCGAAATACATGGCATACATGGAAGCCTCAATCATAGAAAACTATACAATTATAAAAACAATGGTGATAATGCAGTTGGCATATCGAACATGTCTTAACCCATAAGAAACTGCGTGTAAAACTAATTAAAGAAATAGCAACTCAGATGTCCAGTCCTATTATTGTGTTAGCAAATCACAGTCTGTATGGTCACTACAGTGCCCCAAGAAATGTCCACGCGACAGCCATCTGAATGGTTAGATATAGAGCAAATTATTAGAAAAGGATGTAATGTTGCAGGGTGAAAAAGGTTCCACTGGGAATTAAGGGAGAGAAGAATGTCCTTCTCCAAGGTACCTGGTTGTGAATCTGGGGCAACATCAATTGCGTAATGCTACTTGCTAGACCATAGTATACCCCTTAGCGGTCACATGAAGCCAATCGAGCCATTGGCACGTGATACGGTATATATGCAGGATAACAGTTATATAACTTATGGCTACAAATCTTGTGTTAATGGAGGGGATACTGGTGGGTCGCTAGAAGTGCAAAGGTGCATGTCAGTGGGAAGTTCCAGTTGTCCCAGAGATCTGAGTAGGTGCAGGGCAGACAACCCATGGACGGATGGAAAGATCCAGTAAATATATGAAACCACACTAAGCTTAATGAGCTTGATGACCGGACAAGGCAAAGCTAGTTAAAATAAAAAAACTAAATGCTGACATATCACATCACCCCACAACCCTCTCACTCGAGTCAAGGATGTATCTGGATTTGAGAATACCGAATAATAACCGAGACATGTGTCGCAAGGGATCACGACCCGCCACCACCTCTGCCGAGAACCACGGCATGTACTCCAGGATGTCTCTCATCTTTGATCTAAAAGAATCATCCAAAGTAAGGATGTATGGTCCCCAAGTCATGAGGAATTTTTTGGCAAGGAGTTAGTTCTTTATTGGTTTAGGTTGTTAGCCAATCCATTTTTGAATAAAAGTTTTGATAAAAATAATTGTACTTTGTATTTCTAATATTATATTGTACAATATTGTAACAATGCAATGCTTGTGGGCTTAGGGCAGACTTGAAAACAAGAAAAATCTCAATGTAACCTTCCTGGTAACATATTTTATAAATAAATATACACAGATATTTATTTGTTAAACTGGGAATAGTAGTATTATAAGTTTTCTGCCAAAATTGCTGAGTTGCAGAACTACCACAACAAGAGGACATAGTCTTAAAATAGAGGGGCAAAGGTTTAAAAATAATATCAAGAAGTATTACTTTACTGAAGTGGTAGATGTTAACACAGTTATTATTATTAATTTATTATTTTTATAGCGCTATCAGATTCCGTAGCGCTGTACAATGGGTGGACTAACAGACATGTAACTGTAACCAGACAACTGGACGTACAGGAACAGGTGGAGGGCCCTGCTCAATGAGCTTACATTCTAGAGGGAGTGAGGTATAGTGACACAAAGGGTAAAAGTAGGGGTACAAAGTACGTTGTTAGAAAAGTATTCACTGAGGGTTTAGTAGGTCATTTATGACAGTTGCAGGAGATGAGTCATGGATGGTGGGGGATAAAAACCTGCTACCAGTTTAATTGATATGCGTTCTTGAAGTAGTGAGTTTTCAATGATTTTTTTTTTGAATGAGTGGAGACTGGGTGAAATTCTTACGGAGAAGGGAAGGGAGTTCCACAGAAGAGGGGCAGCCCTGGAAAAGTCAGTAAAGGAGTTTAGGCACGCGTGGGATAGGCATAAGGCTATCCTAACTATAAAATAAGGCCAGGGACTAACAAAAGTATTTAGAAAATTTGGTAATTTTGAAATCGTGTTTTCAAATCACCACAATTCACTGTTTAGTGAATAAATTCCATAGTGATCGTGAATGGCATATGGTACGGGCAGTGTATAATTTTTTGCCTGTCATTTAATGCATGCTACATCAGTACAGGGAATTGCTGCCCCCCTAGTAGTTTTTTATGGTTCCTACGCCTGTGACCGCCACTGCAGAAGCTGTAATATGACTCATCTTGTGAATCTCTATGTTTATATGATTAGCTTCAGTAATGTTAAAGTGATGGTGGTGGAGGATGTATATATTTCTGAAACATTTTGTTTTCCATTATTATAAAGAGAAATGCAACCATTAAATTGCAGGCACATTATAATTTTCAAATATAAAGTAAGAAAAAAAAGAAAAGAGAGAGAATTTCTGTTTCGGGTTATGCCATAGCAATTAGTTTGTTTACCCTTTGCACTGTGCGGTGCTGTAATGCTGTTCTGCATTAGAATGAAAGTCTGTTTCATATTTTAATAATAAGCCAGTGACTACAAAATAGTCTGCGCGGGTGAACGTATCACAAATATATCCGGGGCCAATACAAACCATTGTGTGGAAATCTATTTACAAACCGGACTTTACATAGGACACGAGGTCATGTGTTTAGACTGGAAGAAAGAAGATTTCGTCTAAGGCAAAGGAAAGGTTTTTTACTGTAAGAACAATAAGGATGTGGAATTCTCTGCCTGAAGAAGTGGTTTTATCAGAGTCCATACAGATGTTCAAACAGCAACTATGAATGTGAGGGCTATACTTTTAGTTATAATGATTCATGTATGTAAGCGTTCGTGCTGCACAATGGCAAACTGGAGTGTTTATTCTATTCGAGGAATTTATACGATTTGAAGAATTGCTCAGAGAATTGTCTCACTCTTGTGCTATTAATAGAATTTTAAAACTGGGAGACTGGTCTCCTTTTTATCATAATTGGGAATCTTTTCTTTGATTCTATGCTGAAGGAAAAAAAAAATATTTACTTCTCATCTCACACAGAATACTGCATTTCCCAAGACTCCCATTACAATTAATTTAATATTTAATTAGAATATTCATATGTCAAATCGCTATAGATACACAGACTGTGAATGATTCAAATTATCTTGTTTACTGCAGGGATTCCAGAGGAGATTAACAATTTCTTATCTGATTGTGAACCAACATATCAAACTAGGATTTTTCTTGTTGTTGCATGTAGATGTGGCAAAGAAACACAAGTTTAACTGTTACATGACCGGTAATGTGCCAGTCGACACAATGTAAAGAGATTTTCCTAACCCTACGTCACAAAGAGGTTATAGTAATTCTTATTGCCTCCAAGCAATCATTATATTAATTGATTTGGTTATTTTTTTCTGTTGTTTAGTAATCCATAACCGGAAAAGACACGTGGGAGTAATCAATTTGTTAGAAACCTGATAAGTAAAATCAAAAGGACATGAAATATCAATGATATATATGTATTTTGTAATCTGAATTGGTTAGTTGTGACATTTTCAGTTGCAGTATGTGAAATATTACATTTTCTATGTTCCTACTCATATTTATACTAGATATGGATGTTTAGTGGGTAAAAGAACATATGGTAATTTGCTATTCTGTACCAGGAGTCTGGAATGTGGATGTATAGCAAGATGATTGAGGGTCTGTCTATGTGTCCTTTTACGGCCAGAGCTGTTGCTAAAACGTCTGACGTCACATGCTCTCTTCATCATCTTCTCTCCCTGTAACATCATCTGTTAGCCATCTATCAAACCTTTCCATATAGGTACTGCTGTTGCGTTGTGAGCAGAATAAATGTATACCTCCCAAATCCGGCATCCATAGAACAGAGACACCAGTGAGAAAAGGATAGATGGATTATGCCAGTGACATGATGGCTGATCCAACCCGAACCCCATTGCCCAATAAAACGCATGAAACAAAACTAAAACAGTGCCAGCAAACACACTGACCGGTCGACTGTTGGGGTGTTTCTCCAACAGACAGCTTTAACCGTACAGTGAGGGAAAATAGTATTTGATCCCCTGCTGATTTTGAACGTTTGCCCACTGACAAAGAAATGACCAGGCTATAATTTTAATGGTAGGTGTATTTTAACAGTGATAGCCAGAATAACAAAAAAATCCCAAAACATGCATGTCAAAAACTTTATAAATGGATTTGCATGTCAATTAGTGAAATAAGTATTTGTCCCCTTAGACTTAGTACTTAGTGGGAAAAACCTTGTTGGCAATCACAGAGGTCAGACGTTTCTTGGCCACCAGGTTTTCACACATCTCAGGAGGGATTTTGTCCCACTCCTCTTTGCAGATCCTCTCCAAGTCATTAAGGTTGCGAGGATGTTGTTTGGCAACTCGAACCTTCAGCTCCCTCCACAGATTTTCTATGGTAATAAGGTCTGGAGACTGGCTAGGCCACTACAGGACCTTAATGTGCTTCTTCCTGAGCCACTCCTTTGTTGCCTTGGCTGTGTGTTTTGGGTAATTGTAATGCTGGAATACCCATCCACAACCCATTTTCAATGCCCTGGCTGCAGGAAGGAGGATCTCACCCAAGATTTGACGGTACATGGCCCCCTTCCATCATCCCTTTGATGCGGTGCAGTTGTACTGTCCCCTTAGCAGAAAAACACCCCCAAAGCATAAGGTTCCATAATGTTCCACCTCCATGTTTGATGGTGGAGATGGTGCTCCTGGGGTCATAGGCAGCATTCCTCCTCCTCCAAGCACAGCTAGTTGAGTTGATGCCAAAGAGCTCGATTTTGGTCTCATCTGACCACAAACTCCTCTTAATCATTCAGATGTTCATTGGTAAACTTCAGACGGGCCTGTACATGTGCTTTCTTGAGCAGGGGGAGCTTGCAGGAGCTGCAGGATTTCAGGCCTTTACAGTGTAGGGTGTTACCAATTGTTTTCTTGGTGACTATGGTCCCAGCTGCCTTGAGATCATTAACAAGATCCTCTTGTGTAGTTCTGGGCTGACAGTTGTTTTGTCTTTCTTCCATTTGCGAATAATTGCACCAAATGTTGTCACCTTCTCACCAAGCTGCTTGGCGATGGTCTTGCAGCCCATTCCATCCTTGTGTAGGTCTACAATTTTGTCCCAGACATCCTTGGACAGCTCTTTGGTCTTGGCCATGGTGGAGAGTTTGGAATCGGATTGATTGATTACTTCTGTGGACAGGTGTCTTTTATTAAGATAACGAGCTGAGATTAGGAGCACTCCCTTTAAGAGTTCCCCTAATTTCAGCTTTTTACCTGTATAAAAGACACCTGGGAGACATCTTGGTGATTGATAGAAATATTTATTTCACTCATTGACATGCAAATCAACTTATAACTTTTTTAACCCCTTAAGGACCAAACTTCTGGAATAAAAGGGAATCATGACATGTCACACATGTCATGTGTCCTTAAGGGGTTAACATGCGCTTTCTGGATTTTTTTTGTTATTCCGTCTCTCATTGTTAACATGAACCTACCATTAAAATTATACACTGATCATTTCTTTCTCAGTGGGCAAATTTTTAAAATCAGCAGGGGATCAAATACCCTTTTCCCTCACTGTAAATCCAAGAGTGCAGGGGAGCCTGCTGACAGCCATCAGCCCTTGGCAGGCTGCGACTCCCCACGCCGATTTGGCAGTTTCATCCCCTGTATCTGCGCTGGCCAGGAATACCACACATGTTCTGACAAAACAAGAAACAACCGACAGCACACAACCAAAATCACAGCAACATATAAGTTACACGGGAGGGAGGGTGTGAAAGTTCGCCGGCAACTGGTGAGTCCCCTCCCCTTAAGCACCCTTATATCAGCACCCATTATTGTTACAAAAGTAACCCTCTTTGTCTCAGCCCCTTAGCCTGCCCAGCAGTCACGTTCTCCCTTCCTTAGTGTCCTTAGTTGCACGGTCTTGGACCATTAGCCTTGCAGTATTCCGGTGAAGTCTGCTGAGGATATGAACTCCGGCCAGTAGAACCATCGTTGGGTGTATCTTTCTTCCTCCCTGACCGTGGTTGCTTTCAGATTCTCACATTTTCTTGCGTCCTCTACTTCCTCCACCCACTGTGTAATCTTAGGTGTCAGTGATTGTCTCCAATAAATCTGTAACTTTCGCCGCATTCAGGAGTCTTGGGATTGCCGAGCATCTGTAGCCTTGTATCGGTTCCGTCGTATGATGAAGTAGGTATGTTGCTGGTTCCGCTGGTGGGGGTCCCTCTGTTAGTTTTCTCACCACATGACTGATCTTGTCCCAGAATGGTTTGACCAATCTGCAGGACCACCATATGTGTAGGAAAGAGCCTCGCTCCTCTCCACAGTGCCAGTATAGATCTGATTCTTCTGGGTTTTGTCGGTGTAGGATGATCGGTGACAGGTACCATCTCATCAGGATCTTGTAAGAGTTCTTGTAAACTCGTGCCGACGTCTGTGTTTTCTGGATGAGGGTAAGCATACAATTTTTGTATTTATTAGATATTGTTTGTTTTTTTCTTTGGTATGTGCAATTGAAAGACCCTTTCACCATACAACATCTTGACTGAGTGAGAAGAGAGGGAGTTTGATCAGTGAAGTTCATGCAGTGCAGGCTCCAGTGTCACGCAGGCTTAACCCTTGGCTCTCCACTGCTTATTGAACAAGAATTCTCTCAATTCCCTGTCAGATGATAATCTAGAACAGCCTTTAGTTCCACTGATCTATTCATGAGTGACACAAGTACATACCACCCATCATTTCAAATGGACAAAGAGGGGCACTTTAATTTTAGGAGTGTGGATGGGGGGGGGGGGGGGGGTGGCCAGGGACAGGGCTGTTCTGAGAAATTTTAAGTGACTTATTAATAACAATGAATTCAACTAAAATGTAATTTAGAACAAGAACAATATATGTAATTTACACAGACTGATTTATTAACACATGTATTGCAATTAAATACACAGTACTTTGAAACACACAAACAATATTGAACTCAGTGGGAAAACTATTTGCTGGTGCGGTATTATTGCTGAATAGGCCCGGTCAGGCGCCGCGGCCCTATAAGACCGCTACTGGGCCCCTTCGTTATTGGCCGGCTGGGAGGAAGTGACAGCAGATCACTTCCTCCCAGTTTCAAAAAGAGCCCGTGCGAGTGAGAAGGTGGTAGCGGCGCACACAAGCAGAGGGAGGGAGAGGAGGCAGCATGGAGGCGGAGAGCAAGAAGAGAGCAGCTTCAAACCCCACACTAATCAATCTCTGCCAGCAGCAAGACCTCAAGCAAGCCACCCTTCTGCACACAAAATATATGTTAACAGCAGTGTGGCTGTAAATATAAAATAGGACATGCATGTTTGTATATGTTTATGTCTGTCAGATTGTGTGTGTATCTGTGTGTCAGGGTGCGTATGTATCAGTGTGTGTATATGTCATTGCGTGTATCTATGTGTCCGAGTCAAGGTGTGTGTCCTTGTGTTTGTGTGCATCTGTGTGTTCAAGTGTGTATATGTCAAGATGTGTGCATATGTCAGTTTGTGTGTATGTGTTAGTATGTTTATATGTGTATATCTGTGTGTTAATGTGTATGTATATCAGTGTAAGTATGTATGTATGTATGTATGTGGCAGTGTATGGTTGCATGTTGTGTTGGTGTTCGATTGCTTGGGCACATACATACACACTCCTGCAATCTAACACAAATATTACATACAAACTCCAAAATTATATATGAACACACCCCTTCACTCAAACACCAATACTACACTGAAATGTGTATCCACATTTCAAAGCCAACATTACATACAAACACACCCCTGTATTATACACTAAAATGATATACAAACACTAACACTACACTCAAAAGCACACCTGCATTCAAACACACACACTACACACAAGTAAACCATTGCATTCCAACGGCAACAGTACATAACAAATACACACCTACATGCACAAACACTGCTCACAAATAGAAGCCTGCAAGGATGGGCAAATGGTAGAACCCTACCTGGCATAGCATGATTGAAATAGTACAACAGATCTAGCTTTTGGCCACACTTGCACAAGAGGGGGGCCCAAAAAAACTTTATTGCACTAGGCCATCTCTACATTAGTTCCGGACATTCGGATAGAAAAAAGGGATAGAGGAATGTAGGCCATCTCTACATTAGTTCCGGACATTCGGATACAAAAAAAGGGATAGAGGAATGTAGGCAAAGAATACAGACTGTCCCTCTTAAATATGGATGCTTGGGAGGTTTGCATGTAGCTGTGCATCACAGGAAAATTTAGCCCACAGGCATCTGGTTTGCAACGTTAGTCATTACTTGCTATGGACTATCCCATGCGATTAAAATAACTGTACAAATAACAAATCTAGCACCAGCAGAGATTTAGCCTGACTGCACATGTCATCATTTGCAAGATCATGGCATTACAACCTCTAGATCACAACTGCATATTGAACCTCTTGATTACCATCACATAATTTCCTCTTTCAGACCAATAAATCATGCTCGCTTTAGAATCTATCTTGGGTACCTTCGCAGTTGTGATCAATAGAGCAGAAAATTAATAGTCTTAGCTTGCACCAAGAGAGAAACACTGCTTGCTCTTTACATAAATAATTAGGAATATTAGCCGTACAGGAAAGAGTTTATAAACAAACTTGCCTGAAGGGTTTCAAAATACAAAATGTATATGTGGCCTGACAATTTTCCATTCCTAAAGTTGGCACATTTTTATAATTAGGTCTAAAGCTTCATAATCTAGAAATGCAATTAACTATGCTCAATGACTAATGCTGGCAAACAACTAATTAAAAAAAAAAAAAAAAAAAAGAAGGACCAAGCTATAAAGTAGAAGATTTCTGATTATTCTATTTGAAGCTTGCGTGTTCTTCCTTCTTATCAGCATCTAAAAAGAAGTCACTGTACAATGAATGTGAATGGATTTTTTTTTGCCCAAACACAAAAGAAATGTCAGCAATGGTGTGTCTTCACTGATCAGTGCAGCTTTCACTGCGAGAATATTACCCCAAAGGGAGCAGAAGTCAAGCCAGACCTACTTTATACATAATTTTCATGACAACGACAGGTTGCTTAAAGTAGCACATTCCTTTGTGAGAATTCTGAGATCACATTAGCCCCCCCCCCCTTTTATCACTGCAGCAACAAACCGTTTTGATGACCTCACATATGCCACGGGTCCGGAGACTGCAATAGCCTTTCAATGATGGAGCAGTGCAAAAACACATTTTGCCAAAATATCATCACAGGAGAATTTCCAAACTTCTCATCTTAGACAAATTAAGGGTAGCATAGCTTTAATATGATTATGTGACTTCTGATGATATAGATCAACAGGAACTGTAGATGAATGAGTGGAGACTAACAAATATATGTACTCCATAAGAAGGCTACAAGTAATCTGGAAACCTCAAAACTTCATGTACAGTTTTCCAGTATATTTTTTGTCAAACTGTTAAAGCAATAAATGCACAAAACATAGAAATACACTGACATATTCAAACACCAATAAAGAAAAATATTATATACAGAAATAATTGAAATCAGTACAAAAAATAAATAAATACAGAAATCCTATTGATAGAGGATGGAAGGGAATGGACAAACATGAGTTTACAAAAATCAGTCAAAAGGACCCCAAAACATATAAGTATACATCAACAGCTCCAATATCTAGCTGCACAGACTTCCATCCCAATTCTCAATTGCCTAAAGGGCCTGAAGAGGCTCCCTCCGGAGTTTAGAGTACGTAGGAAGTTTGTTGTTATAGATGCATATTGCATCTCTAATTTAATACTGGATTCATTGTTACACTTCTCGTTTTCCTTTTACTCTGATCTTTGAAATTATGTTTTATTGAAAACTCTTTACAAATAAAGATATACATTTTCAGACCTTTTTCATACATCCACCATAATTAACCCAGCTGTATATGGTTTATTATCCAGTATAAATCACAGATATTAGGCCTCAGTGAACAACCTGTAGTATGTTGTGACTATTCAGCGTGGTGGGCAGGCCCCAGTCTCTTGGATTTTTAATTTGAGATTTCTCTATCCCCTATTTTTAACAAATACACTGATCAGACACAACATCACTGACAGGTGAAGTGAATGACATTGATTATATTGTTACAATGGCATCTGTCAATGGGCATGTTATATCTGGCAGCAAGTGATCAGTTAGTTCTTGAATTTCACATGTTAGAAGCAGGAAAAATGGGAAAGTGAAAAGATCCAAGTGACTTTGACAATGGGCAATTAGTGAAGGCTAGACGACTGGGTCAGAGGATCTCCAAAACGGCAAGTCTTTGGGGGGGGAGGGGGGTTCTCTGTATGCAGTGGTTAGTACCAAAAGTGATGCAAGGAAGGTCAACCATTGTACCGGGATCATGGGTGTCCAAGGTTCATTGACGAGCATGGGGTGCAAAGGCTAGCCCATCTTGTCCAATCACACAGAAGAGCTACTGTAGCTCAAATTGCTTAAAAACTTAATGTCATGATAGAAAGATGTCAGAACACTCAGTGCATCGCAGTTTGCTGCATATGGGACTGTGTAGCTGCAGACCTGTCAGAGTGACCATGGTGAATCCGTTTCCACAGAAAAAAAACGCCTTCAATGGGGATGTAGGCATCAGAACTAAACCATGGAGCAATGGCAGAAAATTGCCTGGTCTGATGACGGTGGATGGCCGAGTGAGTATATGCGGTTTACCTAGGGTAAAGATGGCAACAGGATGCACTATGGGAAGAAGGCAGGCTGCCGGAGGTAGTGTTATGCTCTGAGCAATGTTCAGCTAGGAAGCCTTGGGTCATGGAATTCATGTTTATGTTCCCTTGACACGTACTACCTAAGTAGAGATTGTTGCAGACCATGTACACTGTTCATGGCAATGGTGTTCCATGATGGCAGTGACCTTTTCCAGTAGAATAATGCACCCTGCTACACTGCAACAATTGCTCAGGAATGGTTTGAGGAACATGACAGAGTTCAAGTTAATGCCTTAGCCTCCAAATTCCCCAGATTTCAGCTGTTTCAGCACATATGATGGATGTGCTGGAATAATATATCTGCTCTGTGGAAGCCCCACCTCGCAACTTGCAGGATCTGCTTCTAATGTCTTGGTGCCAGATACCAAAGGACATGTTCAGAGGTCTTGTGAAGTCCATGCCACGACACATGAGTTTCAGTAGCATGAGGGAGACCAACACGACAAGGCAGGTGGTTTTACTGTTGTGGCTGATCAGTGTATATGTAGGGTGTGAAAATTAAAATAAAATGTAGAAATCCACACCTCTTTATCCAGCAACTGGGTGTCTCTATTTTAGCTCCCTGTCAGCCATTGTTAGAAGCCAAAAGGACCAGGTCAATTACCTAAATTGCCTGGAAAAGGGGTGAGTCCTTTGCTTCTGGCTGTCATCATAGATTAAGCATACAGAGAAGAGGAGAAATTAACTTGTGTTTTTATTTCTTCTCCTCAATTGAATCTGTGCCCTGGCTGTTCCTGGTTTGAACTAGCTTCTGATATCATTTAATTATTGAATCTATTTTATTACAACGCATTGGTGATTGCAACAAAAACAAAACAAAAAAACAGTGGCGCTTCTCAGAAATGGTACTGTCTTCAAATGAAGGGCAAGATCTAAACTCCAAAGTTACTTCATGAAGTAGCACAAATGATTTGGCATCAAGACCAGGCAGAGGAGGATCATACCGGGTTCAGACTGCTGTATTAGTGAAGTACATCTTTAAACCCTTTTAACTTGCAGTTGTGTGATGATGTCATACTAATTATCCAAAGTCAATTGAATGTTCATTTCTCTACCATAAGCCGTCTTCAAAGGCGTTTCAGAGAATTTGGCAGTACATTCAACCGGCCTCACAACCGAGAACCACGTGTAACCACACCAGTCCAGGACCTCTACATCCAGCATCTTCACCTCCAAGATCATCTGAGACCAGCCACCCGGACAGCTGCTGCAAAAATCGGTTTGCATAACCAAAGAATTTCTGCACAAACTGTCAGAAGCTGTCTCAGGAAAGCTCATCTGCATGCGCGTCGTCTTCATCTTGGTCTCGACCTGATTGCAGTTCGTCGCCATAACCGACTTGAGTGGGCAAATGCTCATATTAAATGTCGTCTGGCACTTTGGAGAGGCGTTCCTTTCACGGATGAATCCCAGTTTTCACTGTACAGGGCAGATGGCAGAGAGCGTGTATGGCGTCATGTGGGTGAGCAGTTTGCTGATGTCAACGTTGTGGATCGAGTGGCCCATGGTGCCCTGAGCATAGCATCATGCTGCACTTTCTGGCTATTCCCTGGTGTCCCCAAGAATGAAACACCAGGGAACAATATCAGGATAGGACCCTAGAATACTCATTAAAATCTTGACTGTTGGAAGTCCTGGAATGTATGTATGTGAAAAATGAAGATAAAAGGATTACTACGTGACTACGTCCTGGTGCAAACTCAGTCACTAAAAAATAAATCACAAAACGGCTGTATTGGGTTGTTTAGATCAGTGGTTCCCAATATAATCTGCAGTGCCCACCAAAAGACCAGGTTTTAGGGATATACTAATTCTATTCCAATGGAGCCAAAACCTGGACTTCTTGTGCCTTGAGGACAGGGTTTGGAATCATTGGAATTTAGATTACTGAAATGAATGTCTTTATACAAGTAATTTGAAGTTATAGGATACGAAGTTATCACAAATGAGAAATGGAATAGCAAATTTGAAAGTCCAAAAAGTGAGACAGTTTTTCCTATGGGTCACAGGAGTACCTAGCAGATGTATCACACAGCAGGCTTACAAATGTCACAGTAATATAACTGCAGTCTTTGCTAAAATGTTTATACCTGTACCAATACTGTGTTTTTTTTAACCACACCATTACTACCACAGTAAACAGCAAATTTTTTTGCATATTTATTATATTTGAATTTTTGTTTTCTTTCAAAATTTTACGCTCTGTATTAAGTTACGAGAAGACTTCTCAGTGTTCGGGTACCGACAGTGTTAAGCCATTTATTTTCCGCCTTTTCACATTTCTATCAATGGCTCATGAAGTTTTTTTCTTATTAAAAAGGGAAGGAAAATGTAAATGATATAAACAGGTCTGCTGACTGTACCTGATGCATTGAAATTTCTCCAATATATATTTATCCATCGTGGTAACTAGGTCACAAGGAGAGGTTTAGAAACTTCCTGAAACAAATGCCGGGCTTGCATATATGTAGGTAACTGGAAATTAATCAACTAGAGACATAGAGTGCAGAAGATGCAGGCAGATGTTCCAGCTGTGACTGTTTTGCCTTAATACCATTTTCACCCATCTCATCCATCAAAATCTCACAGGTTGTTTGCTGATAAATTGCATATTTATCATTTATCCTTTCCTTTCCTCTATTTTCAAAAGTAATAATCCCATCTGGGGAGTAGCGGATGCCTCACATTTTATGACACATGCACAGATGCACCAGTTGTGGTTGGTTATTGTCCTCAAATTCTTATCCTTTTCTGCAGTCAGCCTATTGCGAGAGGCTGCACCAGCCATTTCAGAATTGTCCTTTTTATTTCGAGAGCAAAGTTAATTACAAAAGAGCATGAACCCCATTATTTTTCCTTCTTGTGAGCTGACAGTTTTCTCATTTTAGTCTCTCGGTTTAATATAAATTCAGATGACTATTGGTAGAATTATGTTGTGCTCAACACTGATACGCAGTGACATACATCAGCTGAGCTGTAGATCATCCTAATATTGAACATATATTTGTAGCGTATTCAAAGAGGCCATAAAACAATTCATTGCTAGATAAATTAATTCCCCTGTTATTATGGGTTCTTGTAATGTGGAACATAAATTAATTTTAGGTTGTATTAAAATGAATTAAAATGTCTTTGAAGGAAGAGATAGGGCACAATTTACACAGCTGCATCAATGTTGGATATGGTGGAAATAGTTATAGATAAGTAGATTTTGAAGCAGTGTTATTTGTATGAACCACTAGCAAAACAATTAACTTTTGAAATAAATAACACCCTGGGGAATATTTATCAGTGTATGCTAACCAGATCCTGTGCATTTCTCCAATTTGTTCTGTGTTTTAGCATACCTACAAATTGTCCCTATTTAGAAGGGGCAGCCTCTAATTTGGATATAAATTTAGGTTAATAAGGCAGTTTTTAAGTATAGATCAGGGCACTGAAGTCTCTCTGCTCAACTCGCTGCCATTAAGGAGTTAAATCACTTTTGTTTCTGTCCATGCAGCCCTAGCCACACCTCCCCTGGCTGTGAAAGAGCATTTGCAATAAAGGAAGTGTAAAAATTAGATCTCACTGTACAGGAAGTAGTTAGGAAGGCCGTGTAAGTCACCTGCAGGAAGATGTGACTAGGCTGCCTCAACAAAGTGATTTAACTCCTAAAAGAGGCAGTTTATTGAGCCTTGAGCCTGCAGGGGCATTATATATTAAAACGGCTTCATTATGCTAAAGTTGTTTTGGTAACTATATTGTCCGTTTAAAGGGACACGCCAGACCCCTAAACAACTAGCAACTTTTCTTGCCTTTTTTTGCTATTTAGTTTTATTTTCATCTCAGTGTTTTTATATTCATTTTATATAAATAAATAGCAGTTTTTTTCTCATCTGACACCTGAGTCCGGCTCTCCATATTTGCAGCAATATCTCTACAGGAAGAGGCGTCTTGGATCAGCCCCCCACAATTATCGGGGGAGGCACCCTTCCATGATTTATTCTACCATCATCTTGTGAATGAAATTTGTGTCTGCGCTTTTTACTTTTTATATACAGTATCACACTACATATGTTGTTTTATTTGTAGATCTACAGCCACACTCTCCAATATATTTGCTGTTTTTTTTGTACCCTAAACCACTTTACCTTGCTGAAAAGCTTTATTTGTGAAGAGCAGGTCCTCTTTATTTCACTTTGCAAAAAATGCAGATTTCAATAGAAATTTACACTTTTATAAATGAATCTAGTTACACCCCTCAGCATTCAAGTGGAAAAGGATGTTACTTCCTGGTTTGGTTAGCTTACTGCCTTGTAAAGACGTTCCTATTGAGCAGCCACAGAAAGTTTAGGTGGGGTAAGAAGGGGAGTATTTGCCAAGGCAGCAGACAAGAAATCTGCAGTTTTTGCAAGCTGTTTCAAGATTTATCCCCAATGAAAAAAATGAGTGGAAATAAGTGAGTAGTTCCACCGTGTCAGGTGGGACTAGTTTGTATGTGTGTAGCACGCATCCGATCGGAGGCTGGTGAACTGTGTATAGGAAGGGCATATAGAGAAGAATAGTAGTGTTTCACAGCGCTAACTATTTGGTCCAGTAGATACCACAGCTGACTATTGGAATTCCTCATTGTAGCTAAATATGTTGTGGAGTGTTTTTTGATGATCATGCTATGAGTTCACCACTTTTGTTGCTTTCTGCATGGAAAAAAGGAGTGTGGCTAGCTCTCTCCGAGCCTCGGTCAATTTACCCCAAGAGGGAATGATTGTGGGTTTGCTCTTGTGTGTGTGCTATAGCCGCTACTTTTTCCATTAAATCACAAATGGCAGCGCCCCTAGATTTCTTAAGGGCCACGCTTTGTGATATAAAGAAACCCCTAATAAGGCTTTTATGGACTTCCCGTGTGAAGAGGTGAAATGTGTCTAGTGGTGTATTCTCTGCGCAGTAGTGTGTAAGTGTCTGTGGGGCTTACGACACCACTATGAAATTGGAGAGAAGTGTCTTGTGAAGTCTCCAGGTTGTAACTCTAGGTCTTGAGTGGAGAGGCTGGCATCATGGTTAGGGGAGCATGGTCAGATCAAGTGGTAACATCTATGGTGGAGTGCTGTATTGCTGTAGTGCAGGTAGGTAGTAGTACGGCAAAAGAAGTAATCAATTAGTGTATACCAGGAACTAGGGAAGGAGCAAAATGTAAAGTCTTTGTCTGTGGGTTAGAGGGCTCTCCAGCAATCAGTCAGTCTGTGTCGGTGTAGTAGTCTGCAGATGGTGAGTAGGGTGTGGAGAAGTGTCAAAATCGACTAGTGGAGGTATCAGTAGTGGGATGTAGAGCTATGTTAAAGTCTAAGCCCAAAATAAGACATCTGACTGCAAAGTCTGCAAGTGCCTTAATGGCAGAGCAGAGGAATTTACCCTGACGAGAAATAGGCACATACACTTTTGCAAAGGTGTATGGTCTGTCGTTCCCTGGACAAAGACTTAACGGTCTTCCCGATCCATCAGAGTGGACTTAGCCAGGAATGGGATTCATTTGTGAACTAGTATGAACGAAAAAAGGGTTCGGTTTTAGATGTCAGAATAGTCCAATTTCTTGTTAAACCTTGATTGAGGTTTGACACAAAAAAGGGGAGTTGGCACCCAAATACTGTAGTGGTTATGGTTCTTAAAGTGTCCCCTTTTAACCATTCTAATTTAACAAAACATACTGTATACTGTACATATTGTATCAGCCACCCATGGTGACAGGCGTTTTACCAGAGAGAACTATAAGGTAATTTAAATTACTATTATTGGCATTTATTCTTCATTTATGCACCATAGGTAATAAAGCAATGGTATACTGATGAAAATTCATTCCTTCTTTGTAGAACCTTCATTTTGAAAGTGCAGTTAGCGAAAAGACGCTTATTTTCTTTTGTCAGTTAACATATTATTTGATAAAACTTTTTTTTGTCAAATTCATGGGAGAAATGTTATATTGTGACAGCATATAGCTAAAAACAAGTGAGCAGAAAGACTTTTTATAAGGTATTTCATTTTAAGATATGAAGGATTTTCCTTGAAAAGATCAGTTCATGTCTGAGCATTCATCTGAAAAGCAGAACCAAAGACATCTGGTAGATGAATCATACACGCCTCAGCCAATAATAGGCAATTGCCTTTATATAACATACTTTCTCAATACCTGTTAAAATAATCAGGATTGGATGACAGTATAAGTAAAATCGAGTGCCCAGAGCTATACTATACCATCTATTTTTGAACATTAAGTAGGGGCAGTTTGATTATTTGAACTTTTTTTTTTTCATGCGGCTATTACATTTAGATCGGGCTGACATAGTAAAAGTTGTTATGGTTTTTAATCCAGCATTTAAAGAGACTTATGGGCCATATGAGAAAATATCCCCCCCCCCCCCCTCCTGTTCACTTTGCCTAATGTCTAATCCACTTTAAAAGATCAGAATGTTATTCCATGTTCTGAAAGCCTTCAAAGTAACTTATCATTAAGTACTATCATTAAAGTACCCTACGATCTCTGAAAATAAGTCCCCTTTAAAATAATCTTATAACTGTATATTTTTTAAATGTCTCTACAATGTACACTTTCAAGTTGAAACAATGTATCTTGTAAAATAATTTATTTTGTACACCTTAAAGTGTTGTTTTGCTTTTAATTTTATAATTACTTTTAAAATAAGGATAATAATATATTAATGGATATGTTGAGCACCATAATCACTGCATGTGTCCACTGTTTTCTATTAAACTTTTTTTTTTTATTACACTTCTGCATTACTAATTGGTCAAACCTTGCACAGCAATGACTGGAGTAGACAGCTGGTATATTTTTACAGAGTAAAAACCCTTGTATGTCAACTGCTTCTCCAAATGCTGTGACTGAAAAAAACCCAAAAAACAGGATAGGTCCAATAGACCAAAAGCACTATAACCACTACGATGACCTGCAGCTTTTTACCTTAAACATTATCCTTTTTATAAAACTAAATGTACATAGTTACATAGCTGAAAAGAGACTTGCGTCCATCAAGTTCAGCTTTCCTCACATCTGATTTTTGCGGTTGATCCAAAAGAAGGGAAAAAAAACAGTTTGAAGCACTTCCAATTTTGCTACAAACTAGGGGGGGGGGGGGGGGAAAGCCTTCTGGGCCCCAGAATCCTTGGATTAAGAAGCTATTACCCTGCATTGAAAAATGATATCCTTGAATATTCTGTTTTTGCAAGTATGCATCTAGTTGCTGTTTGAACATCTGCATGGACTCTGATAAAACCACTTCTTCAGGCAGAGAATTCCATATCCTTATTGTTCTAACATTGAAAAAAAAAACATTTTCTTTGCCTTAGACAAAATCTTCTTCCAGTCTAAATGCAGGACCTCGTGTCCTATGTAAAGTCCGGTTTGTGACTAGATTTCCACACAATGGTTTGTATTGGCCCCAAATATATTTGTATAATGTTATCATATCCCCTTCTTAGGCGAAGTTTTTCTAAACTAAAGAGGTTTAAATTTGTTAAAGGACCACTCTAGTGCCAGGAAAGCATACTCGTTTTCCTGGCACTAGAGTGCCCTGAGGGTGCCCCCACCCTCAGGGACCCCCTCCCGCCCGGCTCTGGAAAGGGGAAAGGGGTAAAAACTTACCTTTTTCCAGCGCTGGGCGGGGAGCTCTCCTCCTCCTCTCCGCCTCCGTTCCTCCCCGTCGGCTGAATGCGCACGCGCGGCAAGAGCTGCGCGCGCATTCAGCCGGTCGCATAGGAAAGCATTTACAATGCTTTCCTATGCACGCTTGCGTGCTCTCACTGTGATTTTCACAGTGAGAATCACGCAAGCGCCTCTAGCGGCTGTCAGTGAGACAGCCACTAGAGGAAATAGGGGAAGGCTTAACTAATTGATAAACATAGCAGTTTCTCTGAAACTGCTATGTTTATAAAACAATTAGTTAACCCTAGCTGGACCTGGCACCCAGACCACTTCATTAAGCTGAAGTGGTCTGGGTGCCTAGAGTGGTCCTTTAACTTCTGCACTTTTTCTAGTGCCATTATATCCTTCTTTAGAACAGGTGCCCAAAAATTGTACAGCATATTCAATATGTGGTCTTACCAGTGATTTATAAAGAGGCAAAATGATATTCTCATCCCAAGAATAATTGCCCTTTTTTATGCATGACAATACCTTACTGGCCTTAGCAACTGTTGATTGCCATTGCACATTGTTGCATAGTTTATGGGTCATAAACACTTTTTACTTTTTTTTTTTGTTTTCTTTCTGGTCTGCAGGCCTCCACATGGAAAGCTCTCCTTCGGGGTATTTTGATCCAAGAGGATGAAGCCACAAATTATTTGGTTTAATTTTCTTTTTCATGTGTTATTATTTTGCTCTTTGAAGAATAAGGAAACGACTCTACTATCATAATATTTTTTTGGCAGGGTTTAGTTTTTTGGTGTAAGCTTTGATGTATTAATCGTCATAAAAAAAATACTCAAATATATTTTTATTTTTATTAACTATATAAGAAGAAATTTACAATTTGGACATTTGTTCACAACATGTCCACTTAACAATGGTAAATGTAATGGCACAGATTACTTTCAAGTTATTTATTTTGTTCTACGAAGAAGTATAAGTATAGAGGGACCAGCACTGACAGATATATAAGTGGGTGCAGATTCCCAAAGTTCCCTTCTGTGAACCCCAAAAGTACACTAAATGAAGAATAATGGAGACGCAACACCAAAGTTCTTAGTGAAAGAGTTTATTCCACCAGAGTGGAGCTGGCAATGTTTTGACATTCAAATCTTGACAAAGACCATACAATTTGGTTGATACATTGCTGAGACTCCAAAAGTTGTAGCTATACAACTGTCATGTTGCCTTGCCAGCCTCTAGAATGTCAAAGCATTATGGAATTTGCAGTGATACAATGTCTAGGATTCTACCATTTGCCCATCACTGCATTAATTAAATTCGCACTATAGACAAGTATGCAATGATAAGAGTATCAGAGGACATACAATAACGCCCACTGGGTAAATGACAAACAAACACGAGGATGGCGCAACACATTGGTGGGGAGGGGGCAATATAAATGAAAAAAAGAGGAACCAGATAAGAAATAAAATGAATATTAATGTAATAGAAAAGCGGAGTAAGGGAAAAGACAAACTCCAGAATAAACAAAACTAATATGTAAAAAGAGGAGAAAGGGTAAAAAAAAAATACAATTGAAGCAGAAAGAAGTAGCAAAGACACATATGATATACTGCTGTTGGTCAAAGTGGCCGAGGGCAGTGTGGTATGCAATGATGCCATAGCGTCCACAAGTACGTACGGTTATAAATTAGGGAGCAAAATAGGACAGATCTGCATTTCTGATCAGGTCTTTATATTAAAATTAGAGCTAAATAGAACTGCAAAATTATATACCGCTATATACTGTGTAGTGAAACCAGATGAAACAGACTCTGGATAATGTGTTTGGGTGACATTTCAGAGCCTTTCTTCAATAGTACAATAAGTATACTAAGAAGTTCCAAATGGCAGTGTCACATGCTGGAAGACATTTAGCTCATATAAGAAAGCTGGGAGGAAATGCAGACTGCGTTCCAAAGGGTTCCTATCTCGCTAATGCCTAGAAGCTGCCTGTGTCTTTGAAGAAAAAAAAATCAGTCCCTCACAAGCTGCATTTCCTGTTCCATCAATATCCGCATAATTCTATTGAGTCTAGCTGATTATGTAATCAGGGCCGGTGCTTGGATTTTTAGGTACATAGGCGAAGATGCATTTTTCCGCTCCCCCCCCAAAAAAACATCTTCACCTATGTGCCTCTTAACCAGCCCCTCTCCCCTCCCTGACCATTAATGGTCCCTTCCCTGTCCCTTAGTGTTCTTCTCCCCTACCCCCTCTTTCCCCTGTCTCTTGGTGTTTCTCTCCCATTCCCTCCCTGTCCCTTGGTGCACCCCACACCCCTTTAGTGGTCACACTCCCCTTCCTGGTGTGTCAGTGTGTACAGAGTGGAGCGGAGCGGAGCACGGTACAGGAGCTTCAGTTTTCTGTACACGGCCGAACTGACAGGGAGTGCTCTCTCTGTGAGCACCTCCTGTCAGTCTGGCCAGGTACAGGAAACAGAAGTTCCTGTACCGCGCTCCGCTACACTCTGTACACACTGACAGTCACACACTCAATGACAAACACACAGACGTCACTGACAGACACAGACTCATTGATCTGACACACACTCATTCATTGACACTGACAGACCCACACTGATTGACACTCATTGACAGACACACTGATAGTCACACACAGACTCAATGACAAACATACTCTCACTGATTTGACAGACACACACTCATACACTGACAGACACACACTCATCATACACTGACAGACACATACTCATACACTGACAGACACACACTCATCATACACTGACAGACACACTCATCATACACTGACAGACACACATCATACACTGACAGACACACTCATACACTCACATGCACACACACAGACGTACACACTCTGTCACTCATGGACACATACAGAAAGACACATACTGTCACTCACAGACGCACACTCTGTCACTCACAGACGCACACACTGTCACTCACAGACGCACACACTGTCACTCACAGACGCACACACTGTCACTCACAGACGCACACACTGTCACTCACAGACGCACACACTCACACACAGACACATACACTCACACACAGACACATACACTCACACACTCACATACACTCACACACACACACAGACACATACTGATACCGCGGGAGCCGGAATATGACGTCATATTCCGGCTCCCGCGGTATCAGCAGACAGGCAGCGCGCGAGGGAGCAGAGCAGAGAGGTTAGAGCTCCCTCGCCGCGTCTGATCTCAGCACAGCCGCACACAGCACCGGGGGCCGAGATGGTGGCCCGGCAGGAGGGAGAGCTTCCCTCCTGACGGTCACTGAAATCTTGTGCCCCCAGAGCCCGTGCGCCCCAAGGCGGCCGCCTATGCCGCCTTATGGACGCGCCGGCCCTGTATGTAATCCATATTAATGCAGATATAAAGAATATTTTACAGCTTTCACAGAGTTCAGTTGTGTAGCTTTTGACACTTGTCCAAGAAAACCACACTCTCTTAGATAAAAAAAAGTCTTAATTCGTGAAAAAGCAAACATTCCTTATTTCTGTGACGCAAGGGTCATACAAGTCTTATATCTAAAAATGGGTGTCAGTCTAAAAAACATGGTGCCGGTTGGCTCAGTGTTTGCAGTGCTTATCATTGCTGTCCAAGGTTGAATGACTTTGGACAGATAAAACCTATGTGATGGATGCAGTTTTGGATGTCAGAAGAGCTTTGTTAAATTGCTCAAGAAGACAGCACCCAAGGACTACTTGTGCCAACATAACAGGGATAGTGGTTATAATGCTTAGAGTGTCCCATAAAAATAAATAAATTAAAACGTTTCAGATCCATTAACATTTTGAGTTGAACACACAATATATATCATCCTCACCAGACATCAAAGTGTATTCCTACTCAGAACCACCACATGTAGATATACTGTAGGGACTATTTGTCTTATGGAGGTTTCCTACGCCTGAAGCAAAGTGTGCTTCGTTTCCGGTGATCAAAGCAATTTTCCCACAATTCTCCCCTTTCCTCCTTTCAGTACTCCCGAACGTCTTGTCACTTAGGACAAAATTTGGTAGTTTCGCCAGCGTTCTAAGCGACAAGACGTTCGGGAATACTGAAAGGAGGCTTCGCGGGAACACGTAGGAAAGGTATGAATTGTGGGAAAATCGCTCTGACCACCGGAAATAAAGCACACTTTGCTCCTCCACTGGTCATAGCTGGTCAGGCGTCGGAAACCTCCATAAGACAAATAGTCCCTACTTTGTCCTATGTTTTAAAGAAAAGTAGAGCAGACAGGAAGAAATGAAGAACAGATCCTGACAGAGGGATAGAAGAGAAACGATTGGGGAAAGGCAAGTTCGGCATGACAGTGCCGCTTTAAGTTGAAATGTTCCAAAGAAATTTGTCTGGTATGCATTTATTTTGGTGTTTGGAAATTAATGGAGGTTGATATATTCCCATAATCATTTGCTACAATTTTCACAATAGTAAATTCTAATAGCATTAGATTTCATAGCCAAATTCTAATGTCAGTATAACAATGCTAAATGTGAGTATTTATTATTTATGTGCCGGGGAACCTAAGTGGACCAATGGCCTGGACTGATATTTAAATTTGGTTATCTATAACAGTCACAAAGGTGGTGTGTATGTGTGGGGGGAGAATCATTAACTCTTCTCCCACCCAGTGAGAGTGAAGCTAGCTCTGGATGCTTGCAATTAGTAACCATAGTCAAGGTCTGCAAAGAAAATACCTTGAGTCAACAAGCATGTACAGAAGTCATGTCTTCTTGAATGGGGCCTAGTTTGTTGAGTAAAATATTACTTATCAAGTAAATTGCCATAGAAGAGCCAACCTTGAAAACTTTTAGAATACTAACCATTTATAGTCCCCAAGATTCTTTATAGGACATCTTCAACTATTTGTAAGAAAATTGTTCAAATCAAGAAGCAGATATAAGGCCTACCCACACGTAAATACATCTGTAATTAATTTAGTGTAGAACAAGAGATCTCCATACTAAACCACATACTAATAAACAATCTACCGACCAATACATTGCATGATTCACTGATTAACGGATAAAAAGAAGGCCTTCATGCCGCACTAAGATTCAGACACACTGGTTATACACTGAAATTGGGCTACCAAGTCATAACTCCACATTACTTCTTGTGTCTGTGTCCTTAAGATCCATGATTAATTCTGTCTTGGTATTAACATACTCTCTCTAACTGTTTCGTAGCTCCTCTGTCTTCTTTACCTTATTTATATGTATAATGGAAAATGTTCTCCACTAAGCTTCCTATGGGATGGAATTTAATTTGCATGCCAGTGATCTTTCTGGCACAGTGTCGCACATTAATACCCACACATCTACCCTAAGGTAATGGCAGGAAGTGAACTAAAAGGGAACAAAAATGAAGACAGATGGTTCTAAGCTCAACATGTATATTGCGAGTCTCTAAACGTGGCACAAAGATTAACCTTTCACAGACACACTGTATACTCTGCATTAGTCAGGGAGCACAGCCTGCATGTTAAAGGTGTCTCCCTAATGAAATTGGTGAAATCTTAGAGCAGCTCAGTTAAACCCTGGCTTAGTCTGAGCTGCATTAATGTGTGTTCATTACATAAACGAGGGATGAGACGAGTTGGCAGTACTGACATTGAGTAATTGGGAGGCGTGAAGCAGGAGAAACATCTGGTATCAGAAACGATTTGTAAGCGGACACATTTTGTTCTTGTAATCAGATATAGATTAGGAGACAGGAATGTTGTATTCACTGCTCTCTTGTACTAAACAATAATGGACTTGATTGAAGTGATACACACATTGCACTGGCAGGTTTTAATCACCTGAGGCAAGAGATCCTGATTAGTTATATAGATAATAGCTCCTTGTTTCCATACCCTTTGGAAGAAAATTAATTCTTACAGCCCTTTACTAAAGGGGGCTCTTCTTTTTTTTTTTTTTTTTAATTCTTTATTTTTGCGGGCACATGTTCAAACAGTTGCTTTAGTGGCAGTATACAGTCGTACAATTCAAAATGCGTAAAGGAAATACAAATATTTTGCCCATTTATTTTTTTTGCGGTATACAAGAATATACAATGAATTTAACTAGTATATATAACATTGACATTTTAACTCTGTAAGGGTAAGTCGAGTGTATGAGGTGTTAGAGGTGTCTAGAGGACTTGTCTATCCAAGCATGCTGAGTGAGGTGCTCTGTATCCCCGAGCTGTGGGGGGGGGGGGGGGGGGGAGAAGAAGAAGAGGGGGAAGTAGTAGATGTCACCCTGTGATTTGGTCCGCTAGTGAGTGGTGTGGTTAGTGTCATGTCCCCTTACTGACATCCCCTCTCCTGGGGTAGTGAGATGTGCGGGCCATAGGGGTAATATTAGCGGAAACTAACGTGAGAGAAAAATAGTTAAATGAGAAAATAAAAATTAAACTATTTATATTCAGTGGAATAAAACAATTAAACTAAATCAATTAAACTATACACAGTCCCGGTCCATGTTGTTACACGGAGTCTTGAGGTGTGAGTCCCGATACATGGGCAAAGGCCTCAGGTTGCGCCAGCTGCTTGCGTGCCTGTTATGGTCTTACGAGGGACGAAAGAGGTGGCCGTTGCAGGGTTCCACGCGTGTGTGGCAGATTTAGCTGGGTAAGGTGTTTGTGACTGCAGGGTGGTCTGTTGGAGGCCCAGGGTCCCCAGTAGTGCAGCGGCCTCCTGTAGAGTGTGGACGTGGTGCAGGTTGTCCCCATGGAGGATCAGCAGGGTCTGCGAAGGGCGCCACCGGTACCGGATATTATGGTCCCGTAGGAGGGCGGTAAAAGGCTGCAGGGATTTTCGCCATTTTAGTGTGTTGCCAGAGACATCAGCAAAGAAAGATATGTCCAGGTTCTCGAATTTGTAAATGGGAGTCCCTCGTACAGCGGCCTGGACTGTTGTTTTCTCTTTAATGGTTTGAAATTGGACCACCAGGTCCCTGGGTGCTGCGGTCGGTGCCTTCCGTGGCTTGGGTATGCGGAACACTCCGGTGAAGGCTATGTTTTTGGCCTGTCGTGACGTGAGTAGGGATGCCGTTAGTCTCCGCAGGAAATGCGGGATTTCGGCCTCTGGTATGTCCTTGGGTACTCCTCGTATCTTGAGGTTTTTGCTCCTTCTCCTGTCTTCAAGATCTGTGAAGCGCAGGTCTGTGATGGCCTGATGCTGTTTGAGGGCCTGGACCTCTTGTTCGAGGGCCGCGATCTTCTGGGAGTGCGTATCAGACGAGGCTTCCACAGCCCCCAGCCTGCCCACGAGGCCTGTGAGGTCCGCCCGGAGCAAGGCCACGTCCGCCTGGATCGTTTTCGTCAGGTCAGTGAGCATCACCCGCAGGGCTGCCTCTGTCACCGGGGCCGAATCAGCGCTCCGTGGGACTGGTTGTGGGTTAACCAGGGCTGGCGGTGTAGTGTTGTTCAGATTCAGTGAGAAGTCATCTGAGTAGTCTGAGCAATCTGTAATGTCGGCCGCCATATTGGGCCTTAGCGCTCCATGCACTTGGCGAAGCATGTCCCCGATATGCATTCCCGGCCTGGGTTTGTCAGGCTTCTGCTTTTTAAGTTTTCTCCCCATGATGGTCAGGGCTATGTTTTGCTTCTTTTGGGGGTTAAATTCCGCTGGGTGATCTGGCTTTGGAGCGTTGTTGCCCGGAGCGATGTGCATACACGTCCGTTCTCTTTCAGTGCTTAGCTCCTCCCCCGGGGGGGCTCTTCTTTTAACTCTGAAATTATTGAATTTTCCAGAAGAGGGGGCAGTGCAATCACTTACTTTTTACTATAAAATATTGAGAGTATGGGAAAAACTGTAAAATTGGTGCTACTATCACTAAGTGTAAATCACTCAACCACACAGAATAAAGTGCATAAAAAAGTAAAGTAGTGAGAGCACTCAATACATGCAGTTGAAAACTATATTACCAGTATCGTCCTGGATAAATAGCTAAAACAATAAAAGAGAGAAAAAAGGACATAGGGTAATATTGTCATAAATTATAAAAATGACATTTGTAACTGGTTGCACTCACATGTTTCTGAGTCACTTATGTAAGCTGACTCAGACTAAGGGCTTTGGTTAGAGATGAAACCTTTTATGCTGGACACCTTGTATTGATATGAAGAATGTAGATGAGTTGTCTCTGGATGTAAAGTTCCAAATATTCCAGGATACAGGATCAAATAAAAATTATTTATTTGATATAAACTCAAAAACATATAAAATCAAATACAGGTTTAAAATTAGTCCATCTAAAGTACCACGACGCGTTTTGGAATTCTGAGGGTTGTAGTTCAACTTCAACATCAGCGTCTAGGGCACCAGTTGATGTCTGCTAGTGATTTTACCATAATCACTGTTGCAAACCGGTAGTATTATTTAAATTTAAAGCCAATGGGAAAACATTTTGCAAATTACTGTGTATTGATATTTTTTTTTTATATTATCTGTGTGAAATGTAAGTGTATTCATTTTGGAAACGGTGATAGAATATCTTGGGTGCTCATGAATTAGCACCTTTTAGATGCATACAGTTACAGGGACAAATTATTTACGTATAGCTCTATTCAGTTTGGGACATTACTTCATATGCCTCTGACACGTTTCAGTTTATAGTATAGCACCAATGTGTCTGTGCATGTGTGTGAAGAACATCATGCAAACATTTCGGTTTAAGTGGTTAGATTTATGCACAGATGTTTGGTAAAAAGCTTTCCTTAAGGAATATCAGCCACGTGATTTGATAAAGCATTTCCATTAATGGTCTGTTCGCTGACTGTTGCAGAAATCCAACAGAGTAATATAACTAAAGCAATGTTCAATAAACAAACATTCAATTGTAATCTATCATATCGAGCTGCGTATTGTCATTATTTTAGGCTTTACCTATATATTGTAAGGACAATAATGCAGTATGACATATTCTGCAATTTTAGATAAATGATGTGTCCACTCAACTGATAACCAGAAGCATAAAATGGAATGACAGATAGGAACTGCTCAACCAACACTGACTGCCCTTTTGGCATTTCATTTAAAGCATCACCATGCATATCATCTACATTTTCATAAACCTTAAAAATGCGTCAGCACTCTGGACTCAAACAACCCATCTCAATCGTTGCTGCAGAGAGCTCTCGAAAGGTTGAAATTGTAGGATAGAATAGAAACAATACTCTGGGATGCCACTAGGGTGCAGCACTGAAAATTGAGATATGGAATGTTGACAAATACAACAACAACAACAAAAAAGATAATGCCATACTGCACAGCTAAGTTTATGAAATGTAATTTAAAAAAACAAAACAGACCCTTTTTTCCATTTGTTGTCTTCAGGCTAATTCTACACTACACAAAAATGTCTAAGGGAAAAAAACCTGTCTTAATAGGATGGTGTGAGCATATCTACATATATGCAGGTGTAGACACACAAACAGTTAGAAAAGGTCATCTTCAATTAATTTTAATTGACTGACACACCCGGACAGTGTAAAAAGGGTCAATTCACAAACAGATACAGAATCCTATTACTGCTTAAACATATTTAGTCGGCTCCCTGTAATGTTTTGCTTTTGCCTGTGTAGCAGGATTTTCAATTTGCCAAACAGTTGCTCAAGCATATCTCGCAATAGTCCTGGATGCAATATGACAGTCCTGATATGGGTCCCATATTCCACCATCCCCAAATATGTGTGTCCTGCTCGGGAGGACACACCTCATTATCAGGTAAACTTGTGATGTGATCCATATAACTGGCATGTCCCTACATTCTGATTTTAAACCATTTGTCATTGGTACTATGCCAAGGATAGACCATGTATATTTGTAAATGTTTGTTAGGTTGCTGTTTTGCATGCAGGGCCGCTATCACGCCGCTAGAACAGCTCACGGTGTGGGCCCCTGGGGGGGGGGTCGCCTCCAAGCCCGCCCTCGGGGCCCATCTCCAAGTCCGTCCCCAGGGTCCGCCTCCAAATTCCGCCTCCAAATCTCGCCCACAGGAATACACACACACAGACACAAACACACACTGATACAAAAGGTCACAGATATACACATACACAAAGATACACACATACTGAAACAGTATGTATGCCTATATGTGTGTATGTCTGACACACACACATACTGAAACAGACATATACACATATACAGACACACAGACATACATAGTGACACACAGACACACACACATGCATAAGGCCATACAGACAACACACATACATACAAACACACACACTGACATACGGACATTCTGATATACAGACATTCTGATATACTGACATACATAGATACAGACAGACATACATACACAAACATGTATCTATTTTTTTCAGCCACCTTCCTGTTTCTTACCTTTTTGTTGCAGGAGGGTGGCTGGCCTCTCCATCTTCATTGCCTGTCTCTCTCTCCTCCCACACGGAGTGAGATGGGAGGAAGTGACCAGCCTTCACTTCCTCCCAGCAATTGTTTCGGCAGGCATTTTTTTTTTTAAAGGGGCCCATTCGCGCTTTTATATGGCTGCAGCACTGACCGGGCCCCTAAAGATATAGGGCCCATCAGCTGGCCCTAAATGCTTGGGCCACCCAGTGGGCCCAATCAACTTGCAACTTTATTATACCACTGCCGGCTGCACCCCTGTTTCTGATGTATTACTGCTAAAAATACAAAAAAATCATAAAATTTATGCTAGGGTCCAGGAAAAGTAGAAAATGGTAGAACTAAAATTGGTATAAAATTTTTACAATATTTCAGATTTAACTGTAATATTATGATTTTACCCTCCCATGTTTGTACTATCTTACAATTACACATGTATGTTATATTTACTAAAAGGACTAAGCCTTTATGAAACCCAGACAGAATTTCTACATGTGGTGCAGCACAACTCAGACTTGGCAGAAATTATAGTCTTTACACGTACATCATCTCCTAATGTATAAACAAGAGGTCGAATGAAACATGAAATTTTTTTTTCATTAAATTGGGGTTGCAGAAGGAGATAATATAGATAAATCAGATTATCAATGATTTTTTACAAAGGTGGGTATTTTTAGACACCACACTGTAATGTCAGCAACTCATCTTAGCATAGAACGCAAGACATAATGTGAACGCAGGGTATACCATGGGTTTCTGTAGGAACGCTGACTTTATATGTGTGTTTGTAGAATAGAATTCAAGCACATAAATATGAATTAAGTAAACGGTTGACAAGATGTCTTTAAGTGATATGAATGGAAGGTGATTAGCAGTTCCAAATGATGGCGGATATAATTACAGGATTGGATATGTGAACAATTATCTTAACTGTAAAATAATGTGCTGGGCACTTTCACTAAAGGGTGAATTAGCTATGAAATGTAATATTGCTAAATTAAGCTGCAGATTTTTTCAATTTGCATATTAAAGGAGCAGTCAAGCAGATATCTTGTTATTCCCCTAGGATGAGTGAATAAAATCATGATTAGCTTCACTGGTCATGCATTGAATTCTGAGCAGGAGGGTTCCTACAGACATACTACTTGTGCCGTTTCTATTACAGGCAATGCCATCAACAGGGGTCAAGATGGTGGTGGGGGCCATGATAATTTAGGACAGTCCTGTTTCTGGACGAATGAACAGGTTGTCAGACAAAAGGAGGGCCAGCACGCATGCAGATGAATTGACAACAAACATGAATGTGCCTTCAATATTATTCGTATTAGCCATAGGATGGATGGGTTTGGCATATAATACATGTGGACAGCTAGGTTTGGAATTGCAGCACTTGTTATTCTTGGCCTACAATTCCCAGAATTCTCTGTCAGGATCTGCCTATTGACCCTTGCTTAAATCCAAAGGTAATTGTAGCACTTCAACATCTTTGCTGTAACATTTAGTCCGGAGTACCAGGTCACTGGAGGCAGAGGAGCTAGGGACTCTGAACAATATCTTTTAACCTCTGAGAAATTATAGATATGAATCAAAAACAGGGGACAATCCCAATATTTAAAGTGAGCAATTTAACAATTTTGACAAGCAAAGATATGGGAACATGGTCATGAGCTGCCAACATGTTGCCAGCTATTCATCTTCTGGTAATTTAGCTAGTACCAAGTAAAAGATTCAGTATTTAACTTTATTAAAGGTACACTATAGTCACCAGAACAACTACAGCTTATAGAATTTGTTATGGTGAGTAGGATCATATCCTTCGGGCTTTTTGCTGTAAACACTGTTTTCAGAGAAAATGCAGCGTTTACATTACAGCCTAGTGATAACTTCACTGGCCACTCCTTAGATCATGGCTGCCTATAATGCATCCAAACATTCAGTATCTCTTCCCTCTGCATGCAGACTGAACTTTCTTCATAGATATTCACTGATTCAATACATCTCTATGAGGAGATGCTGATTGGCCAGGGCTGTGTTTGAATCATGCTGGCTCTGCCCCTGATCTGCCTCCTTGTCAGTCTCAGACAATCCTATGGGGATGCATTGTGATTGGATCAGGCCACCACTTCTGATGATGTCAGCAGACAGGCTTTGACTATTGACTATTCTGAGTCAAACAGCATGCAGAGCTACAGCTTCAGGCTTGAATACAAGTAAGATTTTGCTATTTTAGGGAGGCATGAGGGGCCCAGGGGGGGCTAGATGGTGGTTTTAACACTATACGGTCAGAAATACATGTTTGTGTTCCTGACCCTATAGTGATCCTTTAAATATAATATATATATATATATTATAGTGATCCTTTAAATATAATATATATATATATATATTTTTTTTTTTTAAACAAAACAGGATATGAAACTGGATATGAAAAGTCTAAAAATCAAATATTAATTATTCAAGTCTATAAAATGCCACTGCTGTCATATGGCATCTCACAGGACAGATATATATCCCATCTTTGTTCTAGGCTGGGGGTGATCACTGTAGGAAGAAAAGTAATAGAAGAGTTTGTTTTGGTCATTTCCAGGCTTTTAAACATAAGAGCTCGGAAGAGAAAGCAAACCACATACCTGCTTCATCATAGGATACAGTCAGCTTTTCCAACATTTCACGGTCTATTGCTAGAATCTGCTGTTCGAGTATGGTTTGGTAGGATAGCACGCTGTTCTCTTTATCCCTTTCAAAATCTTGAAGATGCTGTTTCAACACTTCAGGCAGATGAGTCTTCACGTATTCAGCTGCAGACTGCACAACAAATAAACAAAAGGTAATCATTTGTCTAATCAAGGACTTGCTGGGCTTCAATACTAGCTTAACTGGAAATTTTCAGGATAGCCTGGGGCTCTACGGCCATACACAATGGAGTTCTTAACAGTGGATCTCAAAATAAACTCACACAATTACAATCTATTGAACAGTATAGGATTGACGGTATAAAATATGCCATGAAGATTATATCAAAGGAAATCAGAAATACTATCTATATTTTATAGAAATAATGAGAAAATACAGTAAACATTTGGGTGAAACAATGAAAATATCACCATATATTATAATAAAACAAGATCAATCCTTTTGACTTTATTCTGGTTTTCAAGTATGTTCTTGGGTATATGTTTTATTACTGAACAGTAAATGTTTTACCATCCATGAAAAGCGGAGTTATTTCTGCCAGGAATGGAACCTGAATCCCAGAGGTGTGAACGGGTAACTACAGTTTGTGCATTAACCAAAAGGATACTCTCACCTTCTACTCTATTATCAATACTACTCCATCATACCTTAAGGCCTTCACATTTTGGTAAAATTACTATTTTGGAAGACATATTAGACATTAACTCAATTTAATTATCTAATTTTAAACAATTCAAGGTGTGGGTAGTACAAAGGCTTCATTGAATATCCCCCTAACCAAAAGTTGAAGAGACCTGCGCGTCTTGTCGCTCATAACTATTGATGTAGAACTCTGGCGCATATCTCACTACAGGCAGACAAGTTACACACGCTACCTAAAGCTTAAACCGCAGTACGGTCATGCTTAGTCTAGACTCCAACATAAGCTTAATCAAATTAGATCTGCAAATCCAAAACACTTGAACGGGTTGTCTAACTGCAGACCGAGGATAATGGAGACCCGCGTGTCTCACTATCTTGCTATGTAAATATTGTGTCTCCCTGTTTTATTGGATATTCACCCTAGAACAAAAAACAAATTTACAACAGATAAATAAAAAAAGAAAAAAATAATAAAAAAAGAAAAGAAAATACGTGCTATGCTGAGGCTTGCGTGTCACCAATGTATGATTGACCGAACACCACTTCCTAATATGATTGTTAATGGTTCATACTGACGGGACCTGCGTGTCCTAACTGACGTTTACTCAGTTATTTGACAAATTGAACAATTGAAAACTTCAATAAAAATATATTTACAAAAAAAAATAATTTTAAACAATTGAGATCTGCATGTTTAAATTTAACTTGACACAGTTTATATAATAACTTCCATATCATTGGTTCATTTACATGCTAGATATTTTTATTATTATAATTATACTTATTATAAGATTTATTATTTTATTTATTCATTTTTTTATTTTAGCTAAGTATATATCATTTTTTATACAACCTTATATATGCAGAGTCATGTAAAACAAAATCATTGTTGAGAAAATTACATTCTTGAAATATGACAACTTGAATTCGCAATTACTATCGACATACTACCTCTCGTGGCTAATTGGTTAATAATGCAGAGGAAGATTTTGTTTTTATCGGTCTGTAGGAGACACACACAAGTGATCAATAAATGTATTTGAGCATCAGATTATAACAATATTTGATCCTAATGCAATATGGTTGTGTCTAGTCAAAAGGAGATGGAAGACGTAGCTTAGACAAAAACAATAAGCAATACTAAACAAAACAAAAAAAACTGTCTGTCTTTAGAAGTACCGATTATCCAAAACAATGAAATGTGAAAACAAAAAATTCTTGTCTTTTGTATTACATTAGAAAACATGCCTATGCCATTCATTTTATCAGAACTGCAAATCACAATGAATAAAAAAAAACTCATCCCTTTATTTCAGATATAATTAAAAAAAACATCCCCTCTTGACACCCACAAGGTGGTCTTTCTTGTGATTAGAAGATATTATTCATTTTCCCCATAGCCCATGTCTTTTATAGACAAACTCAAATATGTTCTGACTTCAGGAGAGTAAATTCACAAGTGAAGAACAGGTCAAGAATTCTAATGTAATTCATCCATCCCGTATTATAAATAACATTTCTGAATCAAGGACAGCTGCCAACACTTTTACTGGACAAGTCAAATTACGCATAAATCTATTTTGAATGAAAGTGTCCATCTCCACATTATAAAACTTTCCAGAGAGGTTTGTTAAAGGGGCTTTACATGGTAAGATATGTCATTTCTTTTAACCTGTTTATCTGGTAAGGGATAACAACTCATAACAGCTCTACTGCAAAGCCATAGGCCCTACACATTCAAAATGACCCTAACCGTGCTCAGTTACAAGATCCAATAGACCCTTCATGGCTTTCAAATCAGTTAGCGGTTTAACAAACAAAAAAAAAAAAGTTAAAGTAAAGTATGTTCTGGGAATACTGGAATACTAACCTCTCTGAATCCTTATTAAGTCAGATATTATAAATACAATTTAGAGTAATTCATCATAGTATTCATTCACAGTGAACTACGGTATATGCAAGAGAGTCTTGAGGAGAATTCAGAGGGAAAGTTCTTTCTTGAACGTGTGCAATGATCCACCTGTACTTTCATTAACTCTACAAAACAAAACTTTTTAAAAATGGTTGTAAGTTCTTACAGTATTTTGTTTTATTCATGTAGTAAAAACTACAGGGCAACATTGAAGAACCACCTAAATAACAGCAGACACCTCACATTTACTAACACAAAACAAGAGACTATGGCTTATCTTTGATATGCCACCAAACCCGTAAACCACAGTCATGACCAACTAACAATTATAATCTTACAGTGTCTGACAGATATTTAGCTGCTTTCTGATTCTTAACTATCCCTGTAAATACCTAAGTGGGAAAAAGTGAACATCCCAAAGAAGAATAGGCTATGGTGGGACAGCAAACTTATCAAAGTGGTCAGGATCCATTTTAATTCGTATTGTCCAAAATGCCCAAATACAAATAATGCAATGCATTTACTTGTGTATTTTTCCATTGTGGGCATCAGTGGAGGCTCGTCAATAGGGTCACTTTGGGCGGGGCTCCACCAGTTTTTTATGTGGAGAAAAAATGATTTGCAGTCTTTTATAAATGCTAAGATTCTTTTTCTGGAAGGGAAGGCGGCAAGCAAGAAAATATGGAAAAAATAGTGGCTTTAATTCTGTAACAGGTTTTAGTTCTACAGGGTCCCTTCCCCCTCATTGGTAGCTTTTTAGAAAATCATACTTGAGAGCATCTAGACATGTCAAAAAATGGGGATGGTTTGAATTATGCCCTGTTTCAGTAGGTTTTGTTTATGCATTTCCATTAAGTTGCCATTTGGGCAACAGAGCCAGTTGCCAATGAGTGGAGGCATGTTATTGGCCCCTCTATTCAGGGCCATCATTGGTTGATAACACCTGGAGTGGGGTTACAGTGCCCACAGGAGAGAGAAGCAAGAAGCCATCTTGGAAGTAACACAGAGAATGCACAGCAGCAGCTCCTGGCCCCTGCCAAATGTAAGTGTATAATATTACCTTTTTATCTCCTCAATAGCCCCAGTAAATGCCTAAGTGCTAAATAAGCAAGGAAATTTACTCAAATATATAATTGATATATAAAGTCAGGGAAGCGGGACATTTCTGACACAGAGCACTGTGCTGCCGGTCACTAATAGTTTTAATAACTCCTACTACTCATGCCCACTATCATCTTTAAAGTACTCAGTCACTCTACAGCTGAGACCTGGGGCACCTATGCTGTGGCAAGTTGAAAACGTGTGAAGCTTCAAACTGCAGGACTGGAGCTGTGACTCTGAGGACTGATCAGATTCTGATTTCAATTTGTTTAAATCATTAATCATCATTGATTCTGTTAACAAGGTCAGCTATTTCTAGGTTCCATTTTAGTACTGTAGATTAATTATATTGCCAACTGCAAAGGTAATACGGAGTCTGTCAGTGTCCTGATCCTTTAACTCTGTGTACACTGTTTGCTGAGAGCTAATAGTGAGTCAGAAGTAGTCAACATGGTTGGAGTCAATCAGTATCTTGATGCTTTAACCATTTGCAAACTGTGTGCTTAGAGCTAATGAAGTAGTGGACATGTTTCAAGAGCAGAAATTTGTAATAAAAAAACTAATGTTATCACAGCAAGAGCACTACAAAAGATGAGATCATGAGAGGGAGAGTTAAGAGACGGTTAGGAAGATAGACTGAGAGAGAGCTAGGGGATTATGTAGAGACGTATTGTGTGGGTATCTAAGTATTGCAGTGCTGTGTACTCCATCACAGTGATTCTGCCTGTTTGGGATAATTATGTCATTTCTTTATTGTGCCCAGCTCTGTGTGTTAGTTATTTATATTTTACTCAGCTCTGCATGTTGTTTGGGTATCTCTGTAGTCTATACAGCACTGTGAATTATATCTCTATATTTTCTCAGCTCTGTTTGTGGTATTGTTACCTCTGTATTGTACTAATCTATATGTATATTATAAATATATTATGCTCAGCTTTCAGTAATGTACAAATATCTGTGTACTGTATAGGAAGGAGTAAAGTTCTGGGACAGGATTCTGGCGCCGCACCAGGTTAAAACTTCACCAGCTGCCACTGGTGGATATATAAAAAAAAAAACAGCTTGCAAAAGCTGTAGATCAAGCATGTCAAACTCAAAGGTTAACAAGGGCCAAATAAACAAGGTTTGCATTTATGTGGGCCGCAAAAAAACACAAAAAAACTTTAGTTTCCATAGAAACATAGGTTTATTTAGAAAAGTACAGTATAAAAAAAAGTTGCCTGACACTGGACGTCCTCGCGCTTGTAGGGCTTCAAAAGAGTGAATTTATTTCAAGAAATGCATTTGCATATAAACAACATTTCAGTCCAACTACCTTGACATTTTAAGAAATGTTTGGTAATGGCATTGAAATGGTGAATGTATGCTGTTGCACAGCTGTAAAAACAAATGACGTTATCTTGTTGATTTTGAAGTTTTATGAGTGTATTCTTCACTTTGGCTGAGATCATCAAACTTGATGATCTCAGCCAATCCAATGCTTTCCCATAGGAAAGCATTGGGAGGCTACTGTGCATGTGTGGCAAAAAGCTGTGCAGCCAAACAGCATTTCCATGGGGAACATTCAGAATCTCAGTAATTGCCCATATATAGATCAAACCATATATACACCCTAGGGGATAATAGAAAAATAGGTGGTTTTTTTTCTATTATCCCCTAGGGTATATATGTGCTTTGATCTATATATGGGCAATTAAAAATATCTTTACCTCAAGTTATTTATGACTTTATTTTACTGAGATTCTCCAGTTTGCCCACAATCAAGCACAAATTAATATACCGCTTAGAGTAAGATCCAATCTAATGTCAGACACAGACATGCAATTCTGTTGTAACGATTTGCAACATTATACCGAATAATGGTCTTTGTCTGTAACTACTTGGATAAATTGTTACAACGGCTGGTCCTATTTTAACCACTGATTATTATTATTTTTTTCACACAATTAGTTTGATCTACACTAGTTTATTTATATTTTACTATTTAGTTTTGTGCCTCATTAGGGATTAATAAAATTATAGTTTCTTCTTTCTAGCTCTCAATTAATTAATGCATTTTCACCTATCAAGGATAGAGCATTCTCTCAAGGATACTAGGTCTGCAAGTGGATTTGTTTATTTAACTTATCCCTTCCAGTGCTTTTTTCTATGTTTATTTCTGGGTTATGCCCTAGGTATCCCACAACCACTGCAACACTGGTGGAAAGGTTTTCCCTCTCTTACCACTGTTGTATTTTTCTCAATAGCTATAATAGCACTCCCTCTGAGAAGATCAATTACCGAATTATAGGGCATTCTTCAGAACCCAAAGATTGGCATGTCATTAAAAAACAAACTAAAGACACAATGGAGATGGATAAGCTCACAGCTCTTATCCATGACACATCGAATCATGTTTTCAAAATACTGCAACCGGGCTCTCTGATCCATATCTCTCTAACCAAGTGCAATGTTTTCCCTTTTTTTTTTTTTTTAACTAATAGCACTTAACTCATATTGTCTTATCCTACAACTTCCCATCTTCTATTTTATATCTCTTTCCTTCTCCTTCTCCTTCTTCCACACATATGTGGTCCAAATTCCCCATGTCTCCCTACCCATCATTATGTTATTTTATCATTTTCAGCCTTCAACTCCAGGAGCTGTAATTAAACCATGATTTTTCTTTGCTCTTCTACATCACAGTAGTAGGGCCACTGTTAGACCTACCGTGTTTCTCCGAAAATAAGACCGGGTCTTTTATTAATTTTAGTCACAAAAAACACACTAGGGCTTATTTTCAGGGTAGGGCTTATTTATTTACGGTACCGGTATGTACATTGAACCCCCCCCCTTTAATTAATTCACCGCCCCCTTTAATTAATTCACCGCCCCCTTTAATTAATTCAGTCCAAGACATAAAATATCTACTCACATTTCAAAGATGCCTTCCTTGCCCGCCGAGTCCGACCACGGGGTGCCTCACCGCCCGGAAATGGATCCTTCCGCTGAAGATCCGTGAAGGCAGACTGACGGCGTTGCGCGATGCCGCGGCCCGCGATGCCGCGGCCCACAACGCTCCTCCCCCCCCCCCTCCTCCTCATAGAAGAAGGAAGTCCGCCGGGCCTCAAAGGTGCAATGCCTAGGTCTTATTTTCGGGGTAGGGCTTATATTGCAGCCCACCCCGAAAATTCAGCTAGGGCTTATTTTCGGGGTAGGGTGTATTTTCGGGGAAACACGGTATGTGAGATTAAACATTTTATACACGCTAACAAAATAGATAAATTCCTCAGATTGCTTCCATTCTGATGGTAATGATCTTGATTTATATAATTCTACAACAGGTGTCTGGATTATATTGACCATCTCCTAGTACAGTACTGTGGTCCTCTCAAATTTATAATCTCCTCTCGTGGAACCCAGAGACTACTGCTTCCTTTAATGCAGTTGTTAATCATTCAAACTACATATACATACAGATAGGACCTGCCAAAGATGGGGTACATTGACGTTGTGGCAGGCTTATGCAATGTATGATCATATAATGTAACTAAATCCCCATTATTATTTTTTTTGCCTAGATTAGGTGTTTTTAAAAAAACTTTTAAAAACTAATAAAATCTGTCAACATTGAAGTTGCTGTTTAGTAGATAGGAGAGTGCGCTGGATCTTGTGTATTGTATAATATGGCCCCCAGCAGCACCCCTTTAAGCATGTTCAGGTGAGTGCAACCATCCCCCATGTTTCATATATATATATATTTGGGAGTCTAGCCAACTCCTTGGTTTTGCACCCCTCCCTGTTACAGGAGCCTCATCTCAGTTCCCTATTTAGCCTTGTACTGCAGAGAGCCTCAGATGGAATTTTTTCCCAAGTAAGTGGGTTAATCTCATAAGAGCAGACATTAGACTGTAAGAGTAGGACCTGCCAAAGATGGGGTACATTGACGTTGTGGCAGGCTTATGCAATGTATGATCATATAATGTAACTAAATCCCCATTTTTTTGCCTAGATTAGGTGTTTTTAAAAAAAACTTTTACAAACTAATAAAATCTGTCAACATTGAAGTTGCTGTTTAGTAGATAGGAGAGTGCGCTGGATCTTGTTTATTGTGTGTGTGTGTATATATATATATATATATATATATAAAATTATTATTATTATTGCCATTTATATAGCGCCAACAGATTCCGTAGCGCTTTACAATATTTTGAGAGGGGGGGGATGTAACAATAAATAAGACAATTACAAGAAAACTTACAGGAATAATAGGTTGAAGAGGACCCTGCTCAAATGAGCTTACAGTCTATAGGAGGTGGGGTATTAGAAACATTAGGATAGGAAATATCAAGTAGGAGTGAAGCAGAGCTGGAGGAGAGAGCAAAGCACTATCCCATAGGAGAGCAAGAGACAGGTATGTAAGGGAGAGATTACTCTGGGAGGCCATACGCTTTCCTGAAGAGATGGGATTTAAGGCCCTTCTTAAATGATTGAAGACTAGGGGAGAGTCTGATGGCAGTAGGCAAGTTATTCCATAGGAGAGGAGCCGCCCGTGAGAGGTCCTGCAAGCGTGAGTTGGCCGTATGGGTGCGAGCAGCGGTCAGGAGGTGGTCGCGGGCAGAGCGGAGGGTAGGAGGAGGGGCATACCTCTGGATCAGTGAAGAGATATAAGAGGGGCTGGAATTGTTCAGTGCTTTAAATGTATGGGTTAGCACTTTGAATTGACTCCTATAGGATACAGGGAGCCAATGTAAGGACTGGCAGAGGGGCGAGGTGTGAGAGGACCGACTGGATAGGAAAATCAGTCTAGCTGCAGCATTCATTACAGACTGTAGCGGGGCAGTACGGCTTTTGGGGAGGCCAATCAGGAGAGGGTTACAGTAATCCATGCGGGAAATTACTAGAGCATGGACAAGCTCCTTGGTAGCATCTTGCGTAAGAAAGGGGCGGATGCGGGCTATGTTTTTGAGTTGGAACCTACAGGACATATATACACAATGCCAAAATAACAGAGTATTACAGTATGCAATGATACCTTTTTTATTGGACTAACAAAATATTTCAAAGATAAACTTTCGAGAGTTTCCTCTCTTCCTCAGGTTTGATGCAATACAAATTAATCTGATAGAGTTCAACACTTAAAACAACTGCCGTTAGAGAAGGGGAGCGAAGGGGGCTGAGTCAGATGTCATAAATAGCAGAAGATGTGCCTGAAAGTGAAAGGTGCAGATTGGCTGAGAATAGCCAGAAAAAGTAAATAAACAGAGGAGAGTCAATAAGCTAGTTAAACACAAAAAAAACACAAAAGAACAGCAGAGCAAGGCATGCAAGTATATAGCTGCAAATATGTATGTATATAAATTGATACAATAAAGGTGAAATGAGAACATTGTAAAAGATCTATATAAGACATCAAGTGTTTATAAAAAGTTTTGGTAGTGTGTGAGACAGCCAAAGTCTACATTAAGTCCTTCGAGAGGAAAGAAAACTCTTGAAAGCTTGTCTTTGAAATATTATGTTCAGTGGTCTATTCTGGTTTTGTGCTGCCCTGGGCATGACAAAACTCACTCCCCCCCCCCCTTCTAAATTTAATTTCCTGTTAAACACCAACATGCTCTTTGCCTAACAGACACACGTCTTCACTGATGCATACACACAGTCATTATCACACACACTGTTTAACCAACACACACTTTCACTAAAACATACACTCACTGATAGAGAGACGCCCACATTCACCGACAGACACACATACACACTTACTGACAGACGCACACTCACTCAGTGTCAGATACACACTGACAAACACACACACTCACTGACAGACACATATACACTCAATGTCAAAAACACACATTCGCTAACAGACATACATAATGACTGACAGATACACACTCCCAGTGACAGACACGCATACACACACACTGACACACACACTCACAATCAGACACACACTCACTATCAGACACACACTAACACTCACACTAACAATTTTTTTTTAAATTATTTGGTTACGTTTTGGTGGCTTCCTCCCTGGGGTCCAGTGGGGCTGCTGCTGGCTGAGCTGGCAGGCACGCGGGCGGGCAGGCTCATAGTGGAGGCGGCGAGGGAGCAGTGATCCTCCTGTTCGGCTCCCTCGCGCACCTCTTAGTGATGCCGGAGTCACGTCATATTCCGGCTCCGGCATCACTGCGGTGCACGTGAGGGAGCTGACCAGGGAATAGCTCAGGGAAGAGTGCTCCCTCACCGCCCGCCTCCCACATCAGCCCATGCCAGCCTCAGGGGGGCCCCAGAGGTGGTCACCTGGCCAGCTCCTGAGCCCCCCCAGGACAAGAGGCTAGAAAGACATTTGCCAGGGTATGTCCTGGTTCTGGTGATATAAAGGCCCTCCAGACTGCACGGAGGTAATCTGTGTATTAAAACCCGTTCATTATTGGATGCTCATGTAGATCATGTAAAATAATGTTTTAAAAATAATAAATATTTCATAGTGTGTGGTATTAACAGATATGGTTTCATTGTATTGAGTGTGCATTGTGCAACAATTCATAAAATAATTGAAATTACCAGATATTCCTGGCAAAATACACTGCAGTAAAACAAATAAAACAGAGTGACCTGTGGGTTATTTTATATATGTTTTCATGAGATATGTATCTCTTTCTCTCGGCTTGACCTTTTGTAACTACGGCATGGAAACAATTTGCTATCTCGCTACATCCAATCTATCCTTTTATTTGACCAAATTGCTGGAACATTTATTACACTTGAACGATGTTTATTATGACCTTACCAGATAGACTAACTTTTCTATTAAAGTTATTTTCTTTATATATTTTTTGAACATTTAAAGATCCTATAGATTGTAGTGTAGATCATATAAAAGAACAGTCCTAAGTTTAAAGGTGCATTATAATATATCTTGGATAAAGAAACTATTTTATATTCATTTTTTTTTTGTTCCTTCTAAACAGTGCATTTGGGAGGTTCATTTTATAAGCCCCATACTATGTACCTAAATAGCATTACTGAAGCAAGCTCTCAACCAAGGCAATTTGATAATCCTTTCATGAATCCATTTTGTAGAGGGTGAGAGTGCCTTGGTTCAAAATATTTTAACCTGCCACTTGATATCTTTGCCTTTTCTTTTTCCAATTTGATAGTGACCCCTTTATTCTTCCCTTTCTCCTCTAAACTTTCACTCTTTATGGTGTCTAGGGTGTTCCACCTCCCCTCACTCCTAGGTATTTATTTCTGAGGTGACCTCTATGGATGAGTACTAGTAAACCATGAAAGATAGTACAGGTTTTCTTCTACGAATTGGATTCAAAATGGCTTATTTCATAGGTTAAATTACTTTTTATTTTTGTAATGCCGAAAAATAAAAAGTATAGCATAAATAGAATATGAGGTTCTGATCTACATACTAAACATCGCTTTGGTTTCTTTTCCATTTTTTACTCCCTAAGATTCTTTCAATAAAAACTTGGTACTTGTGGTTCTAATTGTCCATTCAGAGATCCTGACTTGCAGAGATTAAAATATAAAAGTTAATTTACATTGTTTTTGTCAAATCTGTGTAGAATGTGAAGTCAGCTTCCTAATGTTTGACCTGAGAAAGCACCTCAATAACTTTGAGCTTTAGTAGGTATAAACGAAGGTTCAGAAAAAATAAATACGCTATGGTACCATGAAGAATGAGGCAACATAGGACCTGTACCTTTATTTCAGATTGAACTTTGATGTTACAAGCTACTGAATCCATAGAGAGAAGACTATGGTGTACGAAAATATGACCAAATGTATCTGATTTCGCTTGTATACAGGTTGTATTGAATCAGTATAAAGGTTTTTATTTTTTATATTTTTTATTTTTTTGCATGGATTAACTTGTTTAACCAAAATAAAATAACTTTCAATGCTTCAGGCACACCTCTGGTACCTGGTAAAGGTCTTTATTTTCATAAATATCGCTGATTTTGCTATGAGCACCCACAAAAGAGCACCTTGGTTGGGCTTTTCATTGTTACCTTTATAGTTATTTGGCGGAATCTGTGTCTGTACACCTGTTTGAGGAATATACTCCCACAATGTAATTTTTTTCTAATAAATCATGAATTTTATTTATTACTCAATTTCATGTGGACTTACATGGACAAGTTATGTATTAAAACATTTTAACTAGACAGATGTATTCACAATGGAAAAAGAAGCCAAAAATGAAATGCATGAAATATTAGAGTACATAAAATCATTAACTTTGGAGCACTAGTCTTAAAGCCAGCTCTGAGCTTAAATAAACAATGATGCTTAGGTAGTCGAACAAGAATATTTGACCTCTGTTTTCGAAAGCAAGCTCATTAATTTAATGTAAGAAGTAATTAAGTTAATCAGAAAGATAGGAGATAAGTTGCTGTAAAGGCAGACGTGAGAACTCTAATCTCAGAGCAATTTTTTTTTTTTTAAAGATTAGTTTTAAGCTTAGAGAACCATATAAAATTTTTTATTTTATTTTACTTTTTCGTTGTTAATAAAGAAAAAGGTAAAAAAAATAAAGAAAAAATAGAATGGACCTGGTTGTGATTATTGAGGTGCATGCCATGTACAGGTAGGTTAATCTTTATTTCATCTATCCATTAAAATCAGTTCCAGAACTGTAGGATTGCTGTTTTTTTCCCCTGACTAGATTGGTATATCATTTTCATAATCATCTGCCCAGTCTTTCTATGTGTGTAAATTATCACACTGTCCAGATTCACTCCATTTAGCCGCAAATGGCTAATGTTTGTGCCTTAACATTCCTTGGATGTGGTTTACAAACCTAAAGTGACTAACTCCCAGAGGATCCCTTGCTACTTGTCCTACTTCTAGTTTCTTTCTCTGCCCCAGTCCAGTGGTGTATCCTGGTTTTGTGCTGCCCTAGGCAGGACAAAACTCAGGCGCCCCCCTCCCACCCACGCCACCCTCACCCAACCCTCCCCCCCCACCCGCGCCACCCCCACCGAACCCTTCCCCCGTCCCGCCTTCTAAATACACACACACACACATTCACTGACAAATACGCATACACTAGGTAACAGAAACACACTCACTAGCAGACACACACACAGTCTAACAGACACACACACAGTCTAACAGACACACACACAGTCTAACAGACACACACTGACATACACACACACTGACATACACACACACTAACACACACACACAGACCCACACACATACAGACATACACACACACACATACAGACATACACACACACACACACACACATACAGACATACACACACACACTAACAGACACACACACAGACACACTAACAGACATACACACAGACACACTAACAGACATACACACACTAACAGACATACACACACACAAACACACACACAAACTAACAGACACACACACAGACCCACTAACAGACATACACACACTTACAGACATACACTTACAGACATACACACACACACTAACAGACATACACACACACACTAACAGACATACACAGACATACAAACACACTCAATCACTCACATATTTAATACATTTTTTTTTTTTTTTAATTTAACCCCCCCAGCCTCCTTACCTTTGGGAAAGCTGGGGGGGGGATATCTGTCTCCCTGGTGGTCCAGTGGCTGCTGGGAAGTGCGGGTAGGTGGGCGGCCGGCGAGGGAGCACTTCCTCTGAGCGGTCTGCTCAGCTCCCTCGCGCGCCGCAGAGTGATGCTGGGAGGCGGAGCCGGAATATGACGTCATATTCCGGCTCCCAGCCTCACTCTGCGGCGCGCGAGGGAGCTGAGCAGACCGCTCAGAGGAAGTGCTCCCTCGCCGGCCGCCCACCTACCCGCACTTCCCAGCAGCCCGCCGGCCGCCCAGCATGCCTTGTTAGCCGCAAGGCTAACAAGGCATTTGCCCTGGGCATTTGTGGCGGCTTTTTTTGCCGCCCCCTGAAAAATGCCGCCCAAGGCAAATGCCTTGTTTGCCTCGCGGCAAATACACCCCTGCCCCAGTCCAATTAGAGTTGTTAACTAAGCACCAATCAGGGGACAAACAAAGCATGGAAGGCCAAGAAGAAAACAGGAACAATGTTCTTGCCAACAATCACAACGTACAGATCTGGATTCATCTCTCGGGCTAAACTTGAGTTGTCCTGCACCAGGGCTCCCATTACCTTGTCAACTGTACTCATGTTACTCTGTGTACCGAAATATATCCATGACAGAGTTCAATTTGTCACATTGCTATGCCTACATCCTGTACAGCATTCTTAATCTGTTCAACACTTCTGCCCACTTATAGGCATTTTTTAGTCATTCACTACAGTAGTCTACCATAGACTCATCAGATCCCTTGCGGGTGGTAAACCCACCCCTTGATGCTTGCTTCTTGACAATGTAGTACACAATTGATTTTGATATATCTAATGTTTTTGCAATTATTTTGAAAATTAATTTGTGCTTTTAATTCATAATGGCTTGGTTTACAGACATTCACTCTCTGTTGCTCCTCTTGTTAACAGACGACAACGACAACAAATCACACCAGGTGTGAATGGTACACCTAGAATCATATCTAGTCCACCTTAACAGGGGAACCATCACATTCCACAATTTTAATTATAATAAAATGATATAAATCTATATTTAAGAAATATGTATGCACACCTCTTTATCTTGCGTCTGGACGCCTCCATCTTAGCTCCCTATAATTCATTGTTATGTGCACCTTTACATCTGGCAGTTAGCATTGAGAAATTATACAGTGAAGAGAATAAATGAAAAAATGGTGAAGATTTACCCGTGTTCTAAAACAAAATGCCTAATATTCTATAAATGCTAATATCACTGTTGGAAACCAGTGGAACCAGCTAGCACATTCCATTGATGTCATCAACTATTTGCAGTAAAGCTCATAGCACAGCCTGAACATGCTTTTTTGTGGTCTCGTGATGGTCTCACATGCTTGAGTATATCACCAAACTAAAAAAACTTGTGCCACTATTCATATATTTATGGACTTAACTGTATAGCACATATTTAAAGAAAAACTATAGCATTGGGAATACAAATATGTATCGATAACTCAATAGTGTTAGCTTACCTATTTAGATGCAGTCTCCCACCCGCCAAGAATGAATTAATGCAGTAGTTTTAGTACCTTAACTCACATGCCACACTGGTTCCACTGTAGCCATTCCACCTCCCAGTCAACGAAAACAAGTCTTGATGATCTCAGCCCATCCAATGCATCTATGTAGGGAAGCATTGGATGGCTAGCATGCATGTGTGGCAATCACCATACTGGACCAATCAGCATTTCCTCATAGAGTCCATGTATGTCTATGGGGAGCAGTTATAGTCTCCATGTAGAGTGTGGAGACACTGAATGTTGGTCCAGCATTTTTCTTTTTTGCAGGACTGAACCCAGGAAATCTTGCTTATGTCTTCATGACATCCACTAGAGGTGGTGTTTTGGAGCAGTGCAAACACTGCCTTTTGTCAGAAACGGTAGTGTTTACATTGCTTAGCCTGCAACCAAAAAACACTAAATTGAGCTGTAGTATTTTTGATGACTATAGTGTTCCTTAATTCACAGGTTGCAATATCCATTTTGCATTTAGTTGTAACAGTTAATATGTTTTTCCTAACTCTTAAACATGTCTCTGTCTAAATTATTTAGTGTTTGCTTATTTTTTTGCAGTGTAAATGACTACAACTGAACTCAATAGAGGTAAAACAGGAATAGTCGGTATAATAGACACATTGACATTTAATGCCAAAGTTATAATTTCAGGAAATATGAGGCTCATTAAAAAAGATTTGTATGCAATATATTTTGAATGATTCAATAATCATGTCCTGATTAAAAATACTCCGGCTTTGTCAGATTTGTTGAATGAATCATTTATATCATGATGGTTAAAACGAACCTGTCACTCCGGGTACAACAGCAGATATAACAGCTCCCAAGGCATTGGCAATAACTATATCATTAAGATAAATTATATCTTCTGCCCTACATATTAAATAGTTGCTGTGTGGGAACCCTAACTAGTACAAAACTCTTTCAATGCTGAATAAACTGCGCAGAGGTAAACCTTATTTGGGGTCTAAACAATTGTTCTACACAGAAAACTGCATAACAAAATATCCAAGATGGAACAATGTCCAGCACATCCTAATATGCTCATCGCAACTCACTGTTTAGTTGGCAACACAAAGTTTTCAACCTGGCTAAACCCCACATGTTATATTATAAGATTGACAATCTAGAAACATACATACAATGTGATGGCAGGTGAGAACCATTCGGCCCATTTAGTCTACCCAGTATGGGTAAGATAGACTAGCTTGGTATAGACATAAAAATGCTAAATGGAATGCTCAGAAACTGTGCTTTAACCCCTTAAGGACCAAACTTCTGGAATAAAAGGGAATCATGACGTGTCAGACATGTCATGTGTCCTTAAGGGGTTAAGGAGACTCTTATAAGTCGTGGCAGAAGAAAGGCATGTGGCAACGCTACTACACGTGTGCCACACCAACTCTTCACTTGCTTTACCCGTTCTTCTCCCTACTAAAAAACAAAAACATGAATATCCAATTGCAATAAAGCTACATGAATACAAAGACATTTCAATATCAATTAAAGCTTAAAACTGTTAAGTATTACAGAGAAAGTATTTTCATGGACTTGTAAAGAGAATATTTTATATGCATTTGCATAGAAAATTCATAGCACACTTCAGACGAGACATCAGTAACCTTGTCTATTCTGCATATGCTTTTATGACTGCTACAAATGTGTGATCTTCAGAGGGGAAAAAAAGCAGACATTCAGAATTATGTGCTGGTGGAGAAACAGTTCGGAGGACAGCATCACAAAGTCCTTGATCCTGGTTCTGTCTATTCCATTTTACCATGTTATTTAAAAAAAAAAAAAAAAAAAAAGTTAAAGAACAATTTTTGCATGACTTCCAAAGATCTTGGTAGCATAGTGCCCAAGCTGTCAGTGATAGCTCATGGCATTTCATCTCCCTGTATTATTCCCTACTGGGTTACAAGGAATTACAGACACTTTAGAAAATTGGGAGGGGGGGGGGGGATCAACCTTTTTATTATGTTTTTTGTTAAATATTTTATATGGAGATAGGTTCAGTATTCTTATATAAATGAGGAATTTTAAGTAATCTCCAGTGTCTAATAAAAGCTAGCATATTTTCACTGAAATGTCCTTAAAATAGCACAAGTTTTAATAATATTCAGTTTAGTTTTAGAATAATTAAATCCCACAAAGACTATACTTTAGTTTAGAATTTTATTTGAAGAAAGTGACATATTGCAAAACTTGATTTGCAGAATTTTTATTAAACTCTCTCAGCCTCCCCTCCCCCTCACCCCCCCTCCCCTCCCCCAACAACTTTGACCTAAATTTTGTGTGGGGGATTTTTTTCCCCCCTTGTTTGTCATTTCACTACAAGATACTTTTTTTTTTTTTATAAAACTCCATGTCACCAGTAACAGACCATATGTCACTAATTTATGCATAGCTGATATCATACAGTTTTTGATCATACTGCTTTTAAACAAAAGTGTATTAAACCTTTACACAGGTATAGTCCTTCCCACTGTATCCGAGTAGTTTACTATACCTGTATTTTCAGTTTACATGTTCATAACAGGAATATGTAACCGTTCCAGGTTTGATGTCTTCACTCACACCATACAATACATGTTTGCGTCCTTTCATTTTGAATCATAACATTACTTTTTGATTATTATACTGAATATAAATTGTTTACCCACACAATAGAATATTTTCTAGTGACACACAGCTGTGGGTCGTGATTGACAGAAGATTCTAACCCCCAGGTTGTAGTCTTGACATTTTATGCTGAGACCAGGAAGTTGGTTGATTGTATTAATGCATTCAATTATGTGAACTATAATATATAATGAGTCATTCAGGCTGGAATTCAACACCGCAAACTGCTGTTTAACACTGAAAATCAGCATATTAATTTGCATGGAAAACTCAGCTATTTATAATCACAAACAAAAGGCAGATTTCTTCACTCACATTGTTAATTGAGGTATGATGAACAATTCCATATTTTCTCAAATCTTTCATGGAACAGTAAATTGGTCTAGTATTCTATTGTGTTTTTCTTCTTTTCTTCCAAGTATACTTTATATTAATATCATATACCAAAGAACATTTTTACTTGTCAAGAAAGGAAAAGGTAATTTTATTAGTTACTTCGGAGTTTAATTGTGATCACTATATATAGAATTAAGACTAAGTAAGCATTCAACAAATGTTTCCATAAAACTGAGGTGCAACATCTGTTATACACTATATCTGTAAAAGCATTAGTGAATAGAACTAATTTAATCTGCAAGTTGACAGCAGCCACTACAAGCCAGCTTATCTGAATCTGCCAATCATAGTGTTCACTTAACCCCTTAAGGACACATGACATGTGTGACATGTCATGATTCCCTTTTATTCCAGAAGTTTGGTCCTTAAGGGGTTAAAGGGACAGTATAGGAACCCAGACCACTCATATATCCCATAAACAGTGCTTCATGAACACAGCAAGCTCAGCTGTCAGCTCTATACTGCATTCATGACATCACATTCAGTAGAATATTCGTAGCAAAAATGATGCACATTGAAACAGAGGGCTTACATAATAAAACTAGCTGTAAACCAACCTTCATAAGGCACCTAATGTGGTGCAGACCAAAATGCTCCCTCAATTGAGTGTGGTGGTGCAGGGCTGAGCAGGGAGATCTATTGATCTCCATGCTGGCTCAGAGAGAGCCCTCTCACAAACAGAGCTTGAGCTCCAAGCCCAGATAAAGGCCTACGGGTGACTTACTGAACAGGGATCCTAGGTGGCTGCCTTTTTTAATAAGACCCCATGTCACCAGTAACAGACCATATGTCACTAATATATGCATAGCTGATATCGTACAGTTTTTGTGCATACTGCTTTTAAACAAAAGTGTATTGTGCAGTTTAGATTTATTTCCCAAAACCAGGAATTGCAAAGAATTAAGAAGCATGTTGGAAATTGAAGGCCAAAATAGTCAAACTTGAAAAATTCTATTTTTGCATTTCCCAAATCAGGTCTCCCCAAATCCTTTGTGAATAAACCACTTAGAAATGCATGAAAATATATTGCGTTATAAAAAAAAAAAACAAAAAAAAACCCATAACAATAAGATGCAATGCCCTCCCTTGGTATACATTTGGATTGCTACTTTAAATATAAGTTCCAGGTATTAAGCATTACAAGCGGCTGACTTGATAACTTCAATTCATTTGGAAATACAAAATATGTAGGATCAGACGACGAATAATCCGTCTGTGTGTTTGCTGAAGGAAAAAGGGTTTTAATGCGCTTAGATTGCTTCCTAATCGTAATGAAAGATTTCCTCTGACAGAGATGGCAACATGTTCCCTACATTCTTTAAAACCGTGCTTGGGGTTTATATTTAGATTTATTAGGTCAGTGCCTGATTAAATTACAATACTTAAATATCACTGCAACTTTGTTCAACAATACCGAATGGCATAGTGTGCAAGAGGCATGAAATTAATAGAGACTTATTAACTGTTACTGTATAAGTGAGAACTGTGCTTCAGTTTTCTATTGTAACACAGTTAAGGGACACTATAGGCTCACTGAAGTGCACTTAATATTGTAGCGCTATGGAATCTGTTGGTGCTATATAAATGGCAATAATAATAATAATAATAATAGTGTTGGAAATTAAAACATTGCAGCTGCTTAGAGACATTGTTTACATTGTTGTTTAAATGTTTACATTTCAGTTTTAAGTATGCCCTCAGTGGCTGTCTTGTAGACAGCCACTAGAGGGCTTCTTGAATTGAAACAGACCTTTGCACCGGTATCTGATGCTGGACGTCCTCACGCTCTGCATGAAGACCTCCAGAGTCAGATTTTTCTACAAAGGAAAGCATTGATTCAATGCTTTCCAATGGGGAGGTCTAATGCGCGCAATGGACATCGGCGCTGGGAGCAATAGTGACAGGAATACAGCTATGTATTTCTGGCACTATTGTTTCCCTTTCAGTGTACAAATCATTGCAGCGAGTAAAATTTCAGTGTTGTGAGGTCATCAGATAATATAAATAACATTCTGTCAGGATTACAAGTTGATCCAGCACGCAGAACTGTGTCACACCTAAGGACTAAGGATAACGTATAACCGGACCTTAGAATGGCAGGACTTAACATATCCAAGAATAGTCAAAATACTTGCCAAGGTCAGGAACACAGAATCAGATACAACAATGAGGGAAAGCCAAAAGTCAAGGATGCCAGAATTCAGGGAAGTCAAAACGAAGCCAAAGTCAAATACCAGAAACGTACTCTCGGATTACCATCAAGCTGAAACAACGACAGGGCAATGAGCAAGAGGAGAATTGGGTTTAAATACCCCCCTGTGGATCCGGTTGGCTGTAAACGGCCTTTGACCCCAAAAGCAATTACCAGGCTTCCATGTGCATGAGTGCTGCTCAGCACAAACCCTCCTTTGGATTTGATTGGCCATAGATTGCTGCTTGGCACAACTTTTCCTGTCAGGACGGTAATGTTGCTCAGCACAACTTTTCCTGTCAGGACAGTAAATGCCATTAACCACATATTTATGTGGAGATGAACACATTCTTGTTTTTACAGCATCACCCAAAGCACCTTAACCACTACAGACCATGTCCGAGAATAATCCATCATTACAATGAGTATGTCACCTGTCTCAAGATCCGTGACATTTTTATTTTTATTTCAGCCCAATTCCTGGATACAGGAGTGACATAGTGTAGACACAATTCCTACCACTGGAACAATAAAGGTAGAGAAAATTTATTTAATAATTGTAAAAAAATTTCAAACTTCAAACTTTGTATTGCTACAAATTAAAACCGAACAGAAAAAGTACGGTAAATAATTTAAAAAAGGAAATAATCAAGCAAAAAGGCAAATAATGTAAAAAGTTGTGTTTTCCTTTCCGTGGTTCCGTGGTATATTTCTGTTTGCAAAGGAAACAGTCGCTCATTTAAAGATACTATGGAATGCACCCATGAGTTTTGATGTAGAACAATGAATACATAAGAGTAAGTTTGCAGACTTTCTTTGGATATAATTAAATGGAATGTTAATAATTATTTGTCTTGTTCAAGACATGCAATTATCCACAATTACGGTTCATTTTAAAAGATCACAGAATATTGTTTTAAAAGGTGGCTTCCATTACGTTGAGTGCCTTGTTCATTTAATTTTATTTTATTAAACAATTAAAAATAATATTCTATCCACAGCTTCCATTAAACTTGAACAGATTATTTTTAGGCACCTTTTTTTCCCTCAACAAATGAAACACTAGTCCAGGGTGAATTGCTAATGTGCTTGTATCATATCGCTGGTTTAATCTACTTGCATCTTGGAAAAGAGAGACAAAATAAACAAATCCAGTTGTTTTTGCGTAATAATTTTGTCTATTTTTTTTACAACCATTTTTGCATAGAGACAGAAGCAATTTAAAAACAAGTCATAAAAAGGGGGGGTGGGGGGGTGGGCAAGACCCCTTCAAAAATGGTGAGAAGACACATCAAAGTATATAAAATCAGCGTAAATTGTATACGCTAGCAGCAAGTATGATGTGTAGAACATAAACTGGTGCAATATGTTACATAACATTCAGGCATTTTCTTTAAGGTACATTCCTGCAGCTTTGGTATTGTTTTACAATACCTTCCCACATATCCCAGATCCAGTGGGACAGTCCTGAATTTGGACCTATGCCCCAGCATCCTTGATTTTGAGTATGGTATCCAATTTCAGAAAACACAAGATGTTTTTAGCCTCCATAAAATACACAGGCAATGTGTCATTCAATGCGCTCACAGTGCAAGTATATTCCAGGGCCATGATTTGCTGTCACGCAGGGATGTCATTAAACCTTTACACAGGTATAGTCCTTCCCACTGTATCCGAGTAGTTTACTATACCTGTATTTTCAGTTTACATGTTCATAACAGGAATATGTAACCGTTCCAGGTTTGATGTCTTCACCCACACCATACAATACATGTTTGCGTCCTTTCATTTTGAATCATAACATTACTTTTTGATTATTATACTGAATATAAATTGTTTACCCACACAATAGAATATTTTCTAGTGACACACAGCTGTGGGTCGTGATTGACAGAAGATTCTAACCCCCAGGTTGTAGTCTTGACATTTTATGCTGAGACCAGGAAGTTGGTTGATTGTATTAATGCATTCAATTACGTGAACTATGATATATAATGAGTCATTCAGGCTGGAATTCAACACCGCAAACTGCTGTTTAACACTGAAAATCAGCATATTCATTTGCACGGAAAACTCAGCTCTTTATAATCACAAACAAAAGGCAGATTTCTTCACTCACATTGTTAATTGAGGTATGATGAACAATTCCATATTTTCTCAAATCTTTCATGGAACAGTAAATGGGTCTAGTATTCTATTGTGTTTTTCTTCTTTTCTTCCAAGTATACTTTATATTAATATCATATACCAAAGAACATTTTTACTTGTCAAGAAAGGAAAAGGTAATTTTATTAGTTACTTCGGAGTTTAATTGTGATCACTATATATAGAATTAAGACTAAGTAAGCATTCAACAAATGTTTCCATAAAACTGAGGTGCAACATCTGTTATACACTATATCTGTAAAGGCATTAGTGAATAGAACTAATTTAATCTGCAAGTTGACAGCAGCCACTACAAGCCAGCTTATCTGAATCTGCCAATCATAGTGTTCACTTAAAGGGACAGTATAGGAACCCAGACCACTTCATCTCAATGAAGTGGTATGGGTGCCACGTCCCTGTCTATTTAACCCTGCAATGTAAGACATTGTGTTCTGTAAGAACAACAATGTTTACATTGCAGGGTTTAAATGCCTCTAGTAGCGGTCTTAATGACCTTTGCCATGGATGCGGGACAGCACCGAAACGGCTAACAGTGCACACGTTTGTATTCCTTCTGCGATGGTGTTAATTTAAATTTTCAAAGAACTGTTGAGCATATATCCCATAAACAGTGCTTCATGAACACAGCAAGCTCAGCTGTCAGTTCTATACTGCATTCATGACATCACATTCAGTAGAATGTTCATAGCATAAACTACGCACATTGAAACAGAGGGCTTACATAATAAAACTAGATGTAAACTAACCTTCTTAAGGCACCTAATGTGGTGCAGACCAAAATGCTCCCTCAATTGAGTGTGGTGGTGCAGGGCTGAGCAGGGAGATCTATTGATTTCCATGCTGGCTCAGAGAGAGCCCTCTCACAAACAGAGCTTGAGCTCCAAGCCAAGATAAAGGCCTACTGGTTACTTAGGTGTCTGTCTATGCCAATTTGTGAGTAATCCAACTCTGATAGGCTGTGTTTTCTAGTTGCAATATCAGAAAACCAATTGAATGCAAATTGAGTTTTATTGGATTGATAATAGAGGTTAGGCCGATCTTCGTTAAGTTACCTGCATAGAATAGAACACTCGTAGCTAGAGAGCAAATTACAAATTATGACCGACTACTCACATTCCATGCGCTCTCCACACTTAGTTGTTTTTCTTAACATTCCGGACTTAAACTCGTTCAAACTAAGGGTTTAAGAGCAGCGATGTGATTTAAAAATGTCTGCTTCTACACTTAAAAGCCATATCATTGCAGCATAAAAGACACATTTACTATACTCTGTTCAATCGAAGTAATACTTTATTGGAAATATCGCTTTACACTGCTTAAAGGCAACTTACCGTGGCTATCTGGCATAAAGTTAAGCTGCCACAAAATAGTTTTGGCTATTTTGACATGAAAATTTGAATTCACTGAAAAATTTTGACAGTTCATCTTTTAGCATATAACCTTGTATGTGTTACCTTTGATATAAATTTCACGTGTTCAATATGAGAGGGAGCCAGCTATAATCCATCTACCTATTGCATTATTTAATCAGTGACCCTAAATGCATGGAACCCCCTGAAATGTGTGCACCACCCACACTCTGTCTCTTATTTAGATGTTCTGGTGTAGTCAGAGCATGCCTCCAATGATAGCCTCCCATGACGCAACAGAGGACAAAAAAATAAATAATGTGACGTCAAAAGGCATAACGAACGATAGCAGAAGAAAAACATATAAAAGACACACAAAAGATATAAAAGAGAAAATGGTTATTTAGAAACTTTAGCAGCATTTAATATTGTTAAAATATTGTTATGATGTTTGCTGAAAGTTCAGGGAAGTAAGAAGCATGTGTTTGGAGCAGAATTATCAAAGCTTAGTCCATTTAAGTGTGACAGACTAAGCCACATCAGCTTCAATATCAGTCATAAGAGAAGAGACCGCAAAGCAGGGTTAATCATGCACGTTATTGCAAGTGCCCTGTGACCAAACATGGATTTAACCATTAAAAAATTTTTGCATTGACTTGAGCTGTAGCATTTAATTCTATCATCCATGCAAATCAGCCAAAGTAACAAAACTATATTTCTCGCAAGATTATATTTTCTAAAAGCATCCTATGTATTGCACAGCCTACACATTTTAATAACAAATTAAAAATAAATTCTGAGCAGACCAGACTGTGTGCCTGCTAATTATATAATGACTCATTTAGCAAATTCTAATTATGGTGGTGTGGGCTATTTTAATGTTCCTGTACAGAGATAACTTTTACAGAAGAGCTTCACAAAGACATCACAAGTAGCTAGAACATTGGGGAGCTTTGCCAAATAGTTTCGGGTAGACCTGGGGATGATGCTTGGTCAATGCTCAGGACAGCTTCCAAACCTAGACTGGAAGGAACGAGATGGTCCAGGGAATAAAGGACAAAATCAGCCAGAGACCTAGTTTGTAAGTGGGCAAGATTGCCCTAAATGTAGGTGTAGATATATGAGGAATGGGCAAATCTAGCATCACATTCTCCTTTTAATCTGGATATCTGACAATGAAATGTTACGCTTCCGAAACTTTACGTGTGCATGCAGGATCCATTTTTAACATCAAGTGCCACAAAGGATGTCCACATCAAATGTTGGCAATACATGGACTTTTAAGATGAGCCGCCTGGTCAGCACCAAATAAATGATCACTGTCAATTTGCAGATGAATCATCCTAATACAATACATTGTGTTTCCTTTGCTATTTCCAATAAATGCATAATAATGAAGGCCAGCTATGCAAGCACCTCCGTTATGAGGTTTACAGTGCACTGAGAAGCTGTTAATTTTCCGGACAGCCGTTTCATCTTGTAGAAAATATATTGTGTACTTCTGTGCTTCCAATATGAAATGTGTTTTGAATAATGACTTAAAAGAGGCAATCACTGCAGATAGCTGGCAGGAATCGCTGCTCCTGGTTTTCAATGAAGTTTGCTGAACTAAACTTGAAAATCAGGCAGTATGTTACACCTCATAAAGGACCCACATGCTTGTTTGCAGTATTTAAATGGTTTAGCAGCTTCACACAATATGTTGGCATTGTAGCGAATTACTTAAACTTTTTGTGCTAATGTTTGCATCAACCAAGATGTTCCAAACAAATACAAATTTAAAAGACGAATAATGCGTAAATGAAGCAAAGAAATGGACAAAAAACAGTTTCACTTTATACTCTCATCTAACACCTTCATGGTAAGTGGTAAGATTACATCCTTTCAGATGAGATGCCAGAAAAGGCATTAAAAAAAGGTTTAAAAAGTTAAAAAAAACACCAAAAACAAACAAACTGTTTTGCTGGGCTAGATTCAGCAATCATATCCTTGAATGTTTTAAAGGGACACTATAGTCACCAGAACAACTACAGCTTAATGTAGTTGTTCTGGTGAGTATAATCGCTCCCTTCAGGCATTTTCATGTAAACACTGCCTTTTCCAAGAAAAGTCAGGGTTTACATTGCCCATAGGGACACCTCCAAGTGGCCACTCCTCAGTTGCCACTGCAGGTGCTTCCTGGCTCAGTTCTGCACAGTAAGCAGCCCTGCCGTTCAGTGTCCCCACGCTCTGCATGGGGACGCAGAATTTTCCTCATAGACATGCATTGATTCAATGCATCTCTATGAGGAGGTGCTGATTAGCCAAAACTGTGTTTGCCCCGCCCCCTCGCCGATTTTAGCCAATCCAATGATTTGCCCATGAGAAAGCATTGGATTGGCTAAAAATCTGCAATTTTGATGAGGTCACCAAAGGGGCAGGGCCAGTTCAGGTGGGCCCGTGGAGAGCTGAAAACAAGGTAAGTTTTAACCCATTCTGAGGAGGGTAAGGGGGCAAGCCACCTCAATGGTGTGTTTTCACTATAGGGTCAGGAATACATGTTTGTGTTCCTGACCGTATAGTGATCCTTTAAGTCTGCAAGACCTGATGGGAACTATAAGAGGGTATACATTGTATATTTTATATTATTAACATATTGCTCCCCTGAACAAAAGCTCACATGGCAACAAAATAACCATTTGAGTTAACTATACAGCCAAGTTGATTGCTTTCTTATGATTAATATTTATTACATTATTTTTTTCCAACCTGCTAAGTAAAAGTCTGCACAGGATGGTGGGTATGTGAACCCAAGGCATGCCCAAAGTTTCTAGATTAAAAGGCATAGGCTACCATTTCTATTACCTAGTGTGACCACAATATATATACACACAAATATAGACACACACAACTAAGATATATGAAACATAGGTCAACAAAGGAGATGATGCCAGTCACACATGCATGGATGGTAATGACAACTGATTGATTGATTGAATGACATTTCGTTTGACTTGCTGGTCCTTTAATAACTTTGTGGTAATGATAGCCACCCTCCTAGCCCTATATATTGTGACAAAAGTACTCCTTTCCCTTGGTACCTTGTCCTGGGATTGGGGTGTTACACACAGTCTTTTCAGGCTTTAGAGACACTTCACACGCTGGATGAGGTAAAAGGACTTGCTCTTTTATTGTGGCTCCAAAATAAATGCACAGTAAGGTATAAAGGTAACAAAAATATACAAAACAAAAGCCTTGCTCTTCTGAGCACTAACTAAACAAAATAATCAGCTAACTGGGTTGGATGGCTTGTCCATTTCCCAACATAAACAACCTTACTGTTTCAGGTTTTCAGCTCTCTGTTTCCACTCACAGAAACCAAACACAATCTCCCTCCTTCCTTGGCAGGGGAGTACTTAATAGCACCGGTAATTGGCAATCCTTTTCAGGTGAGTTAAATTAGGATTCAAACTCTGGAACTGGACTTCTCACCTGTAGGTTACAAGCAACTTCCAAAATGTGGAGTGGAGCACTGGCCCACCCTACTCTCCAAGTACTCCACCCCAGGGCCCAAATATACACATATTTAAAGTGCAACATTCATTATAACATAACACATTTCCCTGGGGCTAATTACACAAAGTAGGATCCTTGCAAAATCTGGGGAGGTATATAGATTCCCTCCAGCACAATTCCTTGCTTTCGGTCACAATATGAAGAGGGAAAAGGAGATCTCACAGTCTCTGGTCCATCAATATTCAAAGCCATAAAAAAATATAAAACCAAACATTTTGAAGCAAAAAAAAAAAAAAAATTATAACTATATATACACCTGGCAAATGGGGGATTGGGGGGCATGCAGGATTACATCAAATCAATGTCTTCTGCTATTGAACAACAACATATTAATGTGTATTCATTAAATAAAGCAGACTCTTATATACATAAAATGGAAGGTTTTGCGCATAGCCTGTACACACGCTTTCTATTTGGCTATCAATTGTACGTCTTATGATTATATTTTACTATGCATACGTAATGAATCTGGAGCCCATAATTGTCGTTAACAGATGCTAACATTCATTATTAGGGCCTTCGATACCTTTAATTTTATGCAATGTCCACCTGTCTGGAGCCTCACAATGTGGTTCAGCACTGCCAAATTTGTTGGCGAGTCATAAAAAATAATTAGGAATGAAGCTGGGTGGCATTATAAAACTATTGAATGCCCAAATCTAGAGAGACTACATTATGTTCAGAAAAGAGGAGAGAAAAAAAATCTTAAAACAGCAACAGAGGATAAATTACAGAGGACAGATCTCCAGCCTTTCATACTTCCAAAGCTATACGAGTACCACTTGGTTGGTAAATTAAATCTAGATCCCAGGGAGTACTTGAAAATTAACTGAAATTAAATGTAGGTATCCTGGTTAATTTCTCTGATATTATTATTAAAATTAACAATTATATTATTTGCCAGGATAAACAGGAATGTGTTGTAAGCCCAAAGGTACTGTTTGATGATACAGCTGGATAAGTAAAATAAAGTTAAAATTGAGCACTGCACCAAAAATGATACTGACATTTTAAAGAGCTGGTTCTTGAACGGACTGTCTTTGTTAAAGGTCAGTGGCAGTGAAATAAATAAATAAAATAAAAATGATGTGCAAACTCTCCTTAAAGGGACACTCTAGGCACCCAGACCACTTCTGCTCATTGGAGTGGTCTGGGTGCCAACTCCCACTACTCTCAACCCGGCAAGTGTAATTATTGCAGTTTTTTATAAACTGCAATAATTACATTGCAGGTTTAACTCCACCTCTAGTGGCTGTCTATTAGACAGCCACTAGAGGTCACTTCCTGGGTTCTAGCACAGGAAACCTGAGCTAGAGCGTCGCTGGACGTCCTCACGCTGTGTGAGGACCTCCAGCGTCGCTCAAAACCCCATAGGAAAGCATTGAAATGATTTTTGAAATGCTTTCCTATGGGGAGACGTAATGCGCATGCGCGGCATTGCCGCGCATGCGGTCCCCTCGGCCGGTGGGCGAGATTAGTCTTGCCCACCGGCCGACGCAATGAAGAGGAGGAGCGTCGCGGAGGCGGAGACAGCGACGAGGGACATTGCCGCTGCCTCAGGTAAGTCACTGAAGGGGTTTTCACCCCTTCAGTAACCGGGGATTGGGGGGTGGGAGGGAGAGGGACCCTCCAGTGCCAGGAAAACTGATCGTTTTCCTGGCACTGGAGTTTCCCTTTAACGGTTTTCTGGAATAGCTTTTGAAAAAGAGAAATCAGTTGCAATGAGTAATGGTTGTGTACAGGTTAAAACACAGAAATCACAGAGCTGGTTATATTATATTAAAGGACCACTATAGTCACCCAGACCACTTCAGCTCAATGAAGTGGTCTGGGTGCCAGGTCCCCCAGATTTTAACCCTGAAGAGAAACTGCTATGTTTACATTGCAGGGCTAATCCAGCCTCTAGTGGCTGTCTTCCTGACAGCCGCTCGAAGCGCTTCTGCGACGCTCAATGCGAAAATCGCATTCAGCGTGCAGAACGTCCATAGGAAAGCATGGAGTAATGCTTTCCTATGGGCGGTTGGAATGCGTGATGGGCTCTGGCCCACTCGGCTCCACTCGGGAGCGGACGTCGTGGGGGTGGAGAGGTCACCAGCGCCGAGGGAGACTGGCTGGTTTTAACCCCTTCAGCCCAGCGGGAGGGGGGCCCTGAGGGTGGGGGGACCTAAGGACTATATAGAGGCAGGAAAACAAGTTTGTTTTCCTGGCACTATAGTGGTCCTTTAACTTAGTAAAATTTTTTACAAATGTTCTAAAGTCTGTTATTACAGCATCTTTAATTGCCAGATTTTACAGGTATTCGATGCACACATTTTATCTTTGTACCATGCCCCCATACAAACTCAGCCAATATGAAGTTATTTGCTTAAAAGGACACTATATGAACCCAGACCACTTCCTCTCATTGATCTGGGTCCAGTGTGACTGTCCTCCTTAGCCCTGCAATGTAAAACACTGCAGTTTTAGAGAAAGCCACTAGAGGTGCTTCCTGCTGTTTCACCGAGTTTGACTCCATAAAACAATGCTGGACATTCTCACACTTTGCATGAGGATGTCCAGAGTCTTTAAAATTCCCTTAGGAACGCATGGAGTCAGTGCTTTCCTATGGGGAAGGCATAATGTGCGTGTGGGCCACAAATGTGCATTTTATTCCCCCATCGGCTAATGTCGGTGGAGGGGGAACACAACCCAGCATGTTCAGCGTGTCGCCACATAACTACTCATTATATATAACCTAAACAGAACTTGAAGAGCGCGCACAATAAAATAAATAGCACATTAAGCTATGTATCATTTTTAGCTGTATCACTTTTATAGTAAATTCTGATCACAGGGTAGTAAAATATGAACTAATAAGCTTAGGGCATTGTAAATCATAAATGACACCGTACCAGAATACATTAAAAAAAAAAGTCTGATAATGGTAGTTTAATTTCAGTTTCACGTTTGGAGCCATATTTTTTGATATGCAAATGGACATTTGCCATTTCTTAATTAGCACAGCCTGTGTTTTATACTCACACTGCGGGCCTACAAATAAAGTCTGTACAAGATTAAATGGACTTCAGAGTCATAAAACACACAAAAGTGCGCACATTTTGTTTGATCCTACCTAAAAACAAATTCACATTACTAGACACTTAAATGAGCTGCTTAAGAAGAAATCAGATAAACATTAAAAAAACGGGAGATTCTCGTGAGAGATGCATAAACTTTGAATTAGCATGCACGGGAAAGTGATGGGGATATATCAAAAACATAATTACAGTAATTCACAGCTGCTTCTGAATTGGGAAATAATGAAATGCCCACCGAGTAACGATGTCTATATAAAACGGGAGAGAAATACCATCTGTTCATTGGTGATTTTGACTTTATTTGGTTAAAGTATGACTGCTTTATTAATTTTTTCAATTTATTTTTAGAACAATAGAACAGTGTGCATGAACAGACAGGTATGTGTCAACTATTACATTATAGTGTGCACTCCTTTTTTTTAACATTTATTTATTTATTTAGGAAAGGCAAAATCTATTCAAAATGTATCATCAAGTGATATTTGTTAAATTCTGAACTAAAATGAATTGGATTTTTTAATTTTTTTTATTGGTCTACATAAACAGAATATAGAAAACACAATTATTATTTTTGTGTCCACTTATAACCTGGCATATTTATAGGCAGGCAATATGTAAAAAGTTAATGAGATAAAAGAAGTGAAAAGAGAAAGTGCATGAGAGACCTAATAGGAGGAATTGGGACTACATGGATCAGGTTATGCCGGGGTACACCTGGCACACCCCTGGCATGCATCTGTGAGTAAATAATAATATAGAACTCAACCTGGCAAACTGGAATGAGCTTCAAAGTTGTGCACACCTTGACACTGGATCTTGGATGCCCCCTATACTTTATGTTATTACTGCATGCATAAGAAGAACATTGTGAAAAACAAGAAGAAAAAAAAAGGAAATAAAAGTCTAATTCATTTTGATTTATAGGATGCCTGCATTTAGCATTAGTAGTTTTATGCAAATCCTCAGAAAGTGAGAAAACAACCTAAAAAACATCTCAAGGGGGATACAAAAATTAAAATGTCACACTAAGAACCATAACGACTACAGCTCAGTATAGTGGTTATGGTGCAAAGAGTCTGTACTTTCCACCTGTAAGTGTCCCACCAATTTAACATAGATTGAGGAGTCACAACAGAGGGACCAGGATGTAGGCCAGGTGTAGACAATCTGGGGCACTCCATCTCCGATAATGCTCTTACAGCCAGAACATTGTACAGTGCTACGGAATTTGCTGGCGCTATATGAATAATAAAATAATAAGAATAATGCTGGAAAAGCATTAGGGGAGGTATAGTCCACATCATCTGGAGTGCCAAAAGATGCTTACCCCTGATGCAGGAAATGCAAAAACCCTATTTTTGTCAAACTGCTTGAAAAAAGGTTTCATAGTGATAATAACAAAAAGCATATTGCTCTTGTACCATAACCACTACAATAAGCTGTTTTGGTTGTGGCAGTTAGAACGCCCCTTTACGTAGCATCATGTGTGACATCTGGCTGGTGGGAAGAATACAGATGTGCAGCTGTAATAATATTATGCTGGGCTTTGTCTTATGAAACTCAATGGGCATTACCGGAGAGTCGCCGGTAAGGCACAAAATGATAGCGTTTACATGTGGTTAAATGAAATGTTGTCTTCTACTAGTAGTTATGTTCGAAATCTCATGAGTATTTGAGTAAAACACTCTTTCAATATACCAACTATTAGCAATTGTACAGCATACACATGCAGAAAATAGGACAAGGTCATTGGGAGCAATATATACGGTATATATATATTTTTTTATTATTATATAATAAATCAGTTCTTTCAAACTCGTTCTGTCATCTGAAGGATGTGTTTTGAAAGCAAACAGCATGAGAACATTTGCAATGATAGATTCATTTTAATGATGTGGTCAAAGAAAATCGGAAAACTGGGACATGTGGTTTGCGAAGTAAAGTGTGGCTCCAAGACATCAAGGGAAATATACAGCTTAATATTAGCAGAACAGAGTGCCAAGTTATATATATATAAATAAATAAAAAAAGAATGAAAACCTTTTATATGAGACGGTTGGGGAGAAAGAGAAAACATAAGGAGATAATTGTATTATGATGATTCTTATATTATATGATTCTGCTTTTTTTTTTTTTTGCAGTGGTAACTGATTGAAAAACAGCTTCTCCTTGCAAATGGTATGACTGTGAATCAATAGTGTGGTTGAGATTAATCAAAGTGTTGCTATTCATTCTATTTGTGGACAGATATAATCGTTTACTTGAAATATAGGTCCGTTCTTGTTTTACCACTACCTATAAATCTGCTACTGAGAGCCAAACCAACGTAATTCCATTCTAAAAAGCAAAGAAGTTTATTTCTAAACAGATACCATCTACCCAGTACTGCCAGAGGAAACTAAACTAAAAAATATATAGTGCAATGCTGTTTCAGTGAACGACCTTTAAGGGCAATCAACGCGGACTGTAATTTTAATCAGAGATACAAAGATTGAGTTTATACCTCGCTTCTCCAATTTAAGTTTTTTTCTAAAGCTTGATTTAAGAGATCATCTAGTATTCATTCCATAACAAAAGGAAAAATGCTCCTGTTGTATAGTAATCAAGCAGAAATGCCTCCTCGGTCATATCCATGATCAGATAAAAATAGAATCCTTTAGAAAGCTGATAATTCAATATATTTTCCCATCCACCATAACGAGGATCAGTTTCTAGAATTACAGTTTTGCAATGTGATCCCTACTTCCATTGGGCACGTCATCAACTAAAAGAAAACTCCAGGCAACAAAGAAAACCTATTTTTATTGCATTGGTTAGAGAGAAAAGAGGTGCCCTGTGCCTGCAGTATTATAAAGGCAGCCATATGCACACAAAAAAGCACTCCCCCTCAATCACAGATGTCACAGGGGGATGCCTGTTCAAACCCACGCAAGGAGTTAAATTTCAGAAGCCAGATGCCGCCTGGGGAGGGGGGGGAGGGGGGAGAGGAACAGTTTAACCCCTTGAGTTAAGAGTGCCCATGGCACCATAACAACTTTGCTTAGATGAAGTTGTCTTGGTTGCTGGAGTGTCCTTTTAAGACAAGCTCCACTTCCTCTGTCAACCTAAAAAAGGGTGAAGCTTCACCCTTTGTCAAGATTGTCAAGTGTAGGTAAAATACATAAGTCAAAATAATACCTACTTTGTCTTCTTATGTTTTAAAGATAAATTTATCAAAACAAAAACCAGATTCTGAAAGAAGAGAGGAGGAAACAATAGGAGAAAGGTAAGTTTGAGGTGAGAGAGACACTTTAAACAGATTGTTATCTGCCTAGAATATTCAAATTTAATCAGAGTTTACGGAATGAAATAAACTGGCACAGATTGCTGTTATTTCATGAGCTTTTTAGTTCAGCGATGAAGGAATATTACTGAAACACAAACATTATCCACATTAATAATTGAATATTTCAAAGAACTACTAAATGCACCACAACTACTTCAGAGATTTGAAGTTCACATTTTGCCTGGAGTCTGTATGGGCAGCATTTCATCACGGAACTGCAAATACACAGGGTATTGATGTCGGTGGGGAGAGGGGAGAGGGGTGGAGGCAATATAGCATCCCTTTAAAAACAAACTGAAACATAATCAACATTTGGAAAAGTTGTGCTGCTAGAAAACTACCTATTTTTATCAGAGATAATTTTTAAGCAGTTCCCAGCTATTTTTATCATTAAGGTGGCTCCCATGAACTTTTTTCCCAGTTTGACATTAAGAAAACATGCAATAACATATCTTTATTTAGCCCTGTGCTTTAATCATGGAAATATGCTGGGTTTATGATTAATCCAACAACCTGCCATGATGATGTAATTGGCATAGCTGCCCTTTCTCCCTTGTAGTCTGATCCCAGCTGGGTCTCGGGGAATGGGCAAGACATTCAGTCTCTGTGTAACACAATCTGGACACAAACCAGAATTTCCAGGATACAGGGTCATTTACTATACAAAAAATTATAGTGAACTAAAAACTGAATTACAAACTTGAGGCCAGATCACCCATGCTGTGTCTATAGAACCCTTAAATAATTTTTCTAAATCCACTATTTATACCCACATTTCACAATTCAGTTTAGAGATTAAATGGCATAGTGTTTTCATTCTACCTTACAAGTTTCAACAATTTTACTGTTGGTGAATATTTACTAAACAGTGTTATGTAGTAAGGATTAGAACTAATTTATAAAATTTACCAAAAAAACAAGATAAAAGACGGTGGGAGCCTGGTTTTTCCAAAATACTTATTTTAGACTAAATTGTCTTCCAATCAACCACATTTTCTTATTTAGTAAATATACCTCCAGACAGGGTAATAATATAATACACAGTACTGGTCAATGCTAGTAGCAATTTTGGGGTGCATTACTGGCATTTGGGGGGGGGGGGGGGCATAATTTTCTCATGGGCCCTTGTACAATTCAATTTGTTTTTCCACATCACGGTAAATTAATATTTGTTCATATTATCTTATAATGCATGTAACCAGTGCCCCCTCTGACTGACCTCCAATTATAAAACATAATACAGTTACACTGCGTACTAGACTCACTCACAAAATGGAAGCAAGAATACAGCTTTTGTAGACAATATTGGTCTGTGCAGTGTAAATCATGATTTACTTTTTACATTTACGTAGTAGTGTTTTGTGTCAGGAGAGAACTATTACAACTAATAATATCAAAGTATTTTACCAGGTAACGTACATTTAGCTTGCCACTATTTTATAAGTTCATCCTGGCATCTAGATCTTTTATTACCCAACTTAATGGTACTTGACTTATAGAACTAAAAATATAAATATTTGAGATTTTAACCCATAACTCTGAGAGACTGCAGCTGGGGGTCCTTTCCACTGCGTTATCTCACTGGCTTGAATTAAAAAATATTATTACATTCACAAAGGAAGCTAAGATTCTCGTACACATTAGGAGGAAGAGTTGTGTTTCATAAGTGTTATTAAGGCTGTCATTGAGTGCATTTAGATAATTTTAAATTCTAAATTAATCTGTAGTTAAGGTGATAGCTTTAGAGGCTGGAGAGTAGAACAGATCATTTTGAATTCACATTGAACTTCTAAATGTTTCTCCATGTGCAATGAATCTAGTATACTATATTACAGTAGTTAATGAGTATATTGTGAGAACCAAGAGGTAACTGTAAATTGGATGTTTTTTGATATACGAATTAAAGCAGCGCCTGGTCTGGGGAAAAAAATTCCGCCCAGGCATTTTTTAATCACAGTGGCCCGCTGAAAAGGGGGCGGGGCCAGATAGGGTGTCTTTTGTCACCCCCCCAATGACAAGCACACCCCATCTCAAAGTGAGCATGTTGGTTCAATGCTCTTCTAGGGCAGACCATGTGCAGAGTTCTGCTGAAGAGCTCGAGCATGAGAAAAAGGCCCTGTATTTGTTCTGCACAGCGCAAGCACATTTAATAACATGCTTGCGGTGTGTTTGCTTGAAACGTGTCTCTGGTGTCTCCATAAATAGGATACCAGGAGACAAAAATCCAGGAAAGAGTACTGTGCATGTGTCTGAGTGTAGAGTAAGCTGATTGTAGTGTGGTTTTGTGTTTACAGTTTGGTTTCAGTCATGTTGTGTTTGTGGTGTAATGTATTGTATGTGTGTGTGTGTAGGTGCTGTAGGGAGTGTGTGTATAGGGGGCATAGTGTGAATAAGGGATGTAGTGAGTGTGTGTAGGGGTTGTAGAGAGTGTGTTTAGGGAATGTAGTATGTGTTTGCTTACAAGGAATCTAGTGTGTGCATAGAGGATCCAGAGTGTGTATGTCGGTGCTAGTGGTGAGTGAACTCTAGCCTGTGGGGTTAGAGTTCACTCTCGCGACACCTGGATCATTGTCATGGCAACGCTCTGGATCTCATGAGAGGAACCCGGCGGAGCTGCAAGATAGAGCTCCTCCGGGTCCTCTCCTATGTCCCTCCCTTCCCAGCCGGCGGCCACATGAAATTTTCTGTGGGCTGGCGAGGGAGATCTTTGATCTCCCCACCGGCCCGTCAAGGAACACAGCAGGGTCGGCGCTCGGATAGCACTGGCCCTGCATGGACCTGCCGGGGAGGTCCTCTCCTATCTCCCTCCCTTCCCAGCCGGCGGCCGCATGAAATTTCCTGTGGGCTGGCGAGGGAGATCTTTGATCTCCCCACCGGCCCGTCATGGAACACAGCGGGGAGGCGCTCGAATAGCACTGGCCCTGCATGGACCTGCCGGGGAGGTCCTGTGACCATTGCATCCATTACACACACATTCTACATCCACTACACACACATTCTACATCCACTATACACACTGCATCCATTACACACACATTCTACATCCACTATACATACTTCATCCTTTACACACACTGCAACCCTGCAAGCCCATGGGGTCCAGACCTTGAGGTGTGTCAGGCTCCCCAAAATTTCTGATGGCAGCCCTGGATACTGCAGTTAAGTAAAAATATAAGAGCTCCCAAAGCAAATAAATATATGATTCATCACTATTGCAAATTATTATTTTAATTATCATTTATATAGCCCCAACATAATCCACAGCTCTTTACAATCATAGAAAAACGATATTTCAAGGTAAAGAATGGACTTTCACAAATGAGCTTACAACCTATGAGGATTGGAGGTAGAGAGATGTATACCATTAGGTGTCTTGCCCAGGGACACTTACTGATAGGACTAGGATTCAAAGCTAGGTTTCCCCGTTCTAATGCCATGTCATGACAGGTTCACTTTAAAAATATTATTCTCTATTTCCTGACAGAGGGAAACCAGTTTAAGGAAAGAAAAAAAAGGTAACATTTTGTGATAAACTGTTTGTGATAAACAAAAGCCAGTATACAAATATACAAATTTATAAACTGCAACATCTCATATATATATACTCAACACAGTTACAGCATCTCTACTTTGAATAATACACTAGTATAATTAGAAAAAACCTTACAGTTCTCATTTAGACACTGACTAGACCCATGGCATTTTACCTTTGTAGAATATAATTGAAAAGAGCAGTTAATGACCTCACTGATTCATTGAGCAAGGTTTTCTAAGTTCAATTCCACCTTCTTCAATAGGGCTCATTATTCATTTTAGATTTTAACGAATTAAAGAATGTGAATGTGATATTTTGTAGAAAACAACAACATAAAACTTCCAGATACTACTACTCCACATATGTAATAAAAAAAGCTGAGTGCACCCCCGTCTGTTCCATGTACTGGGCACACATTAATGCAGCGGTTCCCAAACTGTGTGCTACACAGGGGTGCCGCAGAATGTATATAATCATAGCACCAGGGGAAAAATGATTGCTGAACCCCTCACTCCCACCAGCAGCAGGACTCCAAGCCACCCTCCTAGCACATAAAGTAAGCGGTGTGTGTGTGTGTGTGTGTGTGTGTGTATATATATATATATATATATATATATATATATCCATGTGCTTCTGTATCTGCGCACACATCTGTGTATGAGCGTCTGTGTGTCAGGGTGTGTGTTTTTATGTCAGTGTGTGGGCATGTATCAATGTTTTTGTGTGTCAGGGTGTAGGTGTGTCTGTGTGTATTTATATGCATCTGTGTGTTAATGTTGATGAATATCTGTGTATGTATGTATGTATGTATGTGTGTGTGTGTGTGTGTGGTAATGTATGTGGAAGTGTATGTGCATACATCCAAGCAGTCAAACACCAGCACAACATACAAGCACACTCCTGCAATCTAACTCAAATATTACATACACACACCCCTGCATTCAAACTAAAAAAAATATACAAACACACCACTTCACACAAACACAAATACTTCACTCAAATGTACATCTGCATTTAAAAGTGAACATTACATTCAGACACACCCCTGTAATCAAACGCAAACATTACATACAAACACACCCCTATAGTAAAACACAATAACTATATACAACCACCCCACTGTACATTACACTATAGCGCCAGTAAATGCCGCAACGCTGTACAGATATGCAACCTAGAAATTTTTAATTGGGGTGCCTTGGAAAAATACTGAAATATTAGGGGCGAATTGAACAAAAAAAGTTTGGGAACCACTGCGTTAATGTAATTAGGGTTATTTTTCCACTGGCCCTCTGTTGCTCTTGGATGCTTAGATCACCCAGACTTATTGTGGGTACTTTGTCTTCAAACGCCCACCTTTATATTTTGTTTACGCCCAAGTGAACCCCTATTTTGTAAAAGTTGCACGATTTATAAGAATTTATGTCATATCAAAATCAATGCAATGTCAATACTACTCTTATGTGATACTGTTTGTAGTTTCCTTTACGGATTGTTGTTTCCTTTCTTAAAATGTACAAATAAAGATTTAAAAAAAAAAAAAAAGGGAGCTGTGTGTTCTGTACACGAGGGTTTGTGTACCTATTGTAAATGTGTCTGCTGTGGTGCATTGTGAATGCGATTGGAAAATTTAAACCAGTGTGTTCCATTACACTGAACCAGAGCATTTCTTATTAAAACAAATATTGATGAAGTAAAAAAATAAAAATAAATAAATAACACAAAATAGCCAAAAGCTCAAGACCCCTTTGTGAGTTGCTTCACATTACACAACGCCCCATAACCCATGTAAAACTACAGGCAATATACTAATAGATAGTAATCAGTGTATAATATTGAGAGGTGCATTCATGTGCTGAGCCAGGAGAGCAGATAGTCACGGATTTCAAATGATGGCCTTAATGAGTTCTCCACTGCCCCTTGGCATGTTCATTAAGTTGGTATTGTCAGTGGGAATAAGTGAAAACAGTAGGGAGAAAGCTCATTGCTCTGCAGGTTTCTTCTCCTGAGCTGCTATCCACCAAGTTGGTTTTGTAAAGACAAATCTGTGTTGTATCATTTATCTGTTCAATCTCTTTGCAATCCATTGCAATGCTTCATGGTCGAAATAACAAGATATATCTACGAGAAAACAATGTTCTTTGTAAGCCAAGGAATAGAGACACGAAAAGAGAGAGATAAAGAAACTGCAACGTGTCATTGTCATAACCGTTTATAGACTGGTGTACTATCGCACCTTCCATGCCAGTCTACCCCCTTCCAAGAGCCTGGTCTGGAGCTTCCTAAATGTAGAGTGCTATGAATTCTGTCTCGAGTTTACTAAGCTAAGTTTAAAGCAGCAAAAATTAGAAATGTACGAGCTAAAAAAATGCCACCATGAGCTAGCCTGATTTAATTCTACATATTTTAGTGAAGGGTAAAGAAAATACTGATTTGAGTTCTTAAAAAAAATAATCGTATTGGCAAATAAGAATTGTGAGGCAATGCTGTAAAAGATGATGTGAGCTCGTTGGGGCCATATAAACTCTGCTCTTCCCATCTGGCAGCTATTTTAGTACGGTGGCCTCCAATACCCTCAGAGTTGCTCCACCTTGGGCTACGATGGGAGGAAATATTTTAACCTTCCACCCTCTCCCTCGTGGGTGGCACAGAGCAAACAGATGTCACATCGTGAGAGTCTCTGCAGAAAATGCAGTGACAGCTCTGAGTTAAAGTGACTATCTCAGGTTCCGCTCACATAAAAACTTCCAGTTTATTTCCAGATATCGATTCAATTGACAGAGTTTTGCAGTAAGGAACTTATTGTATATGTTTTCATTACTATATGTTTTACCCAACTGCCTATGAACATGCTGAGCACGGTAGAATACAGACATTACAGCACTGCTTATGACTTCATCTCGCATACGGTACAGGAAGATAAATATGTTCTCAGCAGGGTGACGGGTGGATTATTGACATAATAAGCTAGTTCATGGATATCCTGATTTATTTTACAGACTGTCTGAGTGCTGCAGACGCATGCCAACTCTCTTTGTGTGCCAATCAATCAGATTTTGATTATAATTTCAATCTAAGTAGCGGCCACTATTGTAAAACAAACATGGGCTGCAAATACCCACTGTATTAGTCCAGGAGATATTACTTGAGTGTGCCGTATAACAATTTCTATTTTAACAAAAAAATGGTAGGCACACCCGACAATCAGCCATATACGACAAGTCCATGCAAAACCAAAAAATACAAGAATAAGGGTGCTCACTCTAAAGTCTTTCAAAATGCTAAAAAAAATCTGTAAAATATAATAATAAATGAAGAGCTTAACTAACTAAAATAAAATGCACTTTATTATACAGGTACAACAACAAAAATCACAATTATTACACAATATCTAATAGCAAATCACAGTACAGATAGGACCATACATTTATAATCAATATGAAACCTGTATGCAAAACAGGAGATAAATATGATTAATCGTAGATCTACAGAATGAATAGTATCAATCCAGATACAAAACAGAATGGATACCTGTATAAAACAATCCAACATAATACATACAAAAAAAAAAAAAAATAGAAATGTATACTTTTGAAAGTCCAATATGTGTTCAATATGGAGTGTGTCCAGTCGTTTTTAGTAGCCACTTAGTCACAAACACTGGCTAAAGTTAGCATTTAAATTTGTTTGTGTGTTAACAATGCAAAAAACTATTATGAACGCTAACTTTGGCCAGTGTTTGTGACTAAGTGGCTAGTAAAAAAGACTGAACATACCCCATTTGCAATACATTGGGCTGTCTTCCTTTGCAAATGGTATGCCGTCATGGGGGGTAATTCTCATTCCTGGGTTACCATATGCTCTCAAATGCAACATAACCAATCTGGCAAATTTCAATGTGAAAAAACTGCCTTATATGTGACCCTGTAGATTTCAAAAACACTAAAAAAACTGTACATGTGGGGTACTCTTATACTCAGGAGACTTCGCTCAACACAAATATTAGTGTTTCAAAACAGTAAAACGTATTACAACAACGATATCATCAGTGAAAGTGCCATCTGTGTGTGGAAAATGCAAGAAACATCTCTTTCACTGACAATATCATCGATGTGATATGTCATACTGTTTTGAAACACTAATATTTGTGTTCAGCGAAGTCTACCGAGTAAAACAGCACTCCCCCATGTACAGGTTTTAGGGTGTCATGGAAAGTTACAGGGTTAGATATAGCTCTAGCAAATGAAATTCTCTGGACTTTCTGCCTGGGTTGTCAGGCAGGTCCCCCAAATTGTAATCAATAAAATTACTTAATTATGTAAAAATATTACATAAATATGCACGTAAAAGTTAAATATATATATATACATATTTATATATTTGAAGTATATATTTATGAAATTATTTATGTAATTACGTATATGGGCATATGTATATTTCGTATTATTATTTATTTATACATGCATACATAGATAGATATATATAATTTCATTCTAAGTGTATATTGAAATAAATATATATATTAATAGCAAAAGACAGTTAGAATAAAATTACATATATATATATATAATTTTGTCAAATTATTTTTACTTTTTTTTTTTTATTACATTTTTTATAATATTATATATACACACACACACACACACAGAGCGATCACATGGCCCTTGAGGTCCTTTTTTGTAGAAGGGGGACTGTTGGGCTGTCAGACAGTCCCCCCAGTGTAGAAGTAGTTATGGTAGGGTGTGGAACTGCACTCTATCCCTTTAAGCAATATGTAGCTGGGTGCAACTCAGACAGTTTCAGTACCAGAGACCAAAATGCTGAATAAAAAATAGAAAAGTCGAGGCACTCCAAGGTACAAATCAGGCAATTTTATTGAACCCACTCCATCGCAACGTTTCGACCTACACGGTCTTTGTCAAGCTACTAAGTGCATGTATACATTCATTTTTATAGGAATACAAGTGATTAACAATTAACAAGATCCCATCAAACAATTAGTTAAAATTACATCCATATACAACCCCCAGACTGGCCACATTGATAGTAAAGGCTAACAGCTGTGTCACGAGTGTCAATTAACTCAATTGGAAGCTTTCTCAATCAGTACCATCCCTGGGATATGGAGACAAAATTAGAAAAAATTAAAATGTAAATATCACAGTAATAAACAATAAAATGAATCAAAGCCAGATCGAGTCCAATTTCTCTTCAAGCATTACTATTAATAACTTTAGTATGATAATATTTGATTCTCTGACATATATAATATAGAATATATACGTATGTAAAAAAAGAAAAGAACATATATAAAAGTGATAAAGATAAACAATCAGTATATGTGTTCCAAAAGTTATATGTACACACATAAAGAGACGTGTTGTTTATAAGAAAGGTCTACAGAATTTGGATAGACAGTGTACATGTTAATAGACAGATTCCAAAGCTGTGAGTAGTTCTAATTCATAATTATATTTTAAGTGTTGAAGTGTATTATATGAAATATCACAATAAAAAGTAACTATATAACCAAATATAAAAAGCAGGTGTGAAACCCATTATTCTAAGATAAAGTGCATAAAGTGAAAAACGATCATATTAAAGAATTTATTCAATAAATCTATCAGAGATCTATATTAAGTAATCAAAGTCATTCAATTTTCTATGATTAAATTATAAGAGATAAAGACCTGACTGGTCCAGAATTCATTTATGTGCATTTAGTAGATATGTCCCCAGCACCAGTATCACAGACTAAGAATAATCTGCAAAAACAAAAAAAGTTAAAATCCAAAAATTAAAACCAATATGACAATGTCTATAATAACGGATTGAGATCATAATAATTAGGGCCTATTGAAGTCAGGGTTTTAAATTCCCTAATTTCCAGTGAGCTTCTCTGAATAATAGCCTTATGTGTGTCCCCATTAATTGACTGTTTAACTCTATGATGTAATCAATCCTGTCCAGCATCATTATAACACCACCCCTGTCAGCTGGTTTTAAGACCAAATCCTGCTTTAGTTTAAATATTATTAAAGCCTTATATTGTGTTTTTATTAAATTATTAGGGTGTGTATACGCTGGACAGGGTTACTGTCAGACCTTCCGGCATTCGCTAACCGTGGACTTCCGGGTTCTCGGAGCGCGGCCACTCCCCCTCCTATGACGCGGTCGTTCCCAGGATTCATAGAGAGACCGCGTCAACACCACAGTGCTGGATCAACTCGAAAGCTCCCGCGAACTTCAAACTGAATCATTACTACTTCTACTGTGTATCGGACCCGGACTGTTTAATCGTTTACCCTCCTTCTCCTCTCCCACGACCTCGGACTGTTTTGGATATTCTCTTGCCTGCTGCAACCTCGATTCTTTGTGGAATCTCTATCACCAATTTGGATTATCGCTCCTTCATAAGTTAAGTAAACCAGATCTCCTCAAGCAGGATATATAACCATCCTAATTCTATGTGGTTCGCTATCTACTCCACCTAACTTCCTAACCTTGTTTCAACTACTAATTAATCATCTGCATCCTAATTTGGAACTTCTCGCTGGTTGTGTTAAAATTGCCTTATCTTAAACAACTTCAACTCAGCTGCTGTTTATAACCTGCCAGGAATTAAAGAGACAGTTCAAATTGATTATATTTTTTATTTTAAAGCAATAAACAATATCAGTTTCAGAAATCTGCAGTTGTTTCCATCTTGTCAACAATTGAGCGTTACAGATTGATCCAGCCTAATTAATGGATACAGCAGATCTCACTTCTGAAATCACCAGACTAAACCAAAGAGTGGATACACTTACTCAAGGCATGCAAGATCTACAGATCACCAATGAAAGAATCCTTACTTATGTAAGGGACTTGCAAACACATACTCCTCACACAGTTACACACTCGGCTAGTGACCCTGCTGTCTCCAACCCCGAAAAATTCTCTGGAGACAGGTCCCAATACCGAGAGTTTATCAATTCTTGCAAGTTGTTGATTGCATTAAAACCTCGATCATATCCCACTGAAAGATCTAAAGTTTGTTCTGTTATTTCTTTTTTGAGAGGTGAACCCATGGCCTGGGCTCATTCCTTTCTTGAGAATGATGATCCCATATTGGATTCTCTGGATGAATTCTTTGAAGCCATGTCTCTTCTTTACGAAGACCCAAACAAACAAGCGACTGCAGATTTAACCATTAGAACACTGCAGCAAAGAAACAGGCCTGTCGAAGATTACATTGCTGAATTCAAACGATGGGCACCAGAAACTCAGTGGAATGACATAACACTACGTAACCAGTTCCGTATTGGGTTATCTGAAGCTGTCAAGGATGAGCTCTCCAGAACTGAACTACCTACTACACTGAATACACTTATCCAACTGTCAATCAGCATTGACAGAAGACTTGGGGAAAGAAAAGCTGAGAAATCACTCACTAGCTCTCTATGGAAAAAACCCTTCACCTCTTCAAAGGAACCGGAGAAACCTATAACTCCCGCTGAACCTATGGAAATAGGGGTTGTGAGAAGTCCTCTTACTCCAGAAGAGAGAACCAGAAGAAGACAAAGGAACCTCTGCATGTACTGTGCTTCACAAGAACATGTGGTCCCAGACTGTCCCCTATTGAAACGTCCCCGAGGTGGTAAGCATGGTTCCACCACAATTGTTATAAGTGTGCTTCCCTCTAAACCAATCTCTCATTTCTCCTCTGTTTCTCTCATATTACAGTGGGACAAAGAAAGAATTACGACTAAGGCCATTATTGATTCCGGTGCTAATGGGGTGTTCCTGGACTCATCCTTTGTTACAAAAAATAAAATTCCTTGTGTTCAAAAACGTAATTCCGTCTCTGTCAGAGTTATTGATGGCTCCTTAATCTCCTCGGGGCCCATTCGCCTTGAAACTGTCCCTTTAAGGATTACTACTAATTATATCCATTCTGAATTTCTTGTTTTTGATGTCATAAATTCTCCTCTTTATCCAATAATATTAGGGATAGACTGGTTACGGACTCATAACCCACATATTACATGGGCTCCTTTCTCTCTCACGTTTAACTCTGCATATTGCCAGGGAACATGTCTACAACACATCCCCATTTTGCAAGTTACTGGGGAATCCACTATACCTTCCAGCTATTCAGAGTTCGCTGATGTGTTCAGTAAAAAGGAAGCAGAGACACTTCCTCCTCATCGACCCTATGATTGTCCGATTGACCTTGTTCCTGGTGCTCCTATCCCTTTTGGACATATTTATCCTCTCTCTGAATCAGAGTTAAAAACCCTCAAGGAATACCTGGATGAAAACCTCCGTAAGGGGTTCATTAGACCTTCCTGTTCACCAGCCGCTTCCAGCATGTTTTTTGTAAGAAACAAGGACCAGACTATACGGCCAATCATCGATTACAGGTCTTTAAATAAAATAACTATCAAGAATCGTTACCCTCTTCCCCTGATCAATGAGTTGATTGAAAGATTAAAAACAGCTACCATCTACACTAAACTTGACCTTCGTGGGGCATATAACCTTGTTAGAATCAAGGCCAATGATGAATGGAAAACGGCGT